>NW_004798185.1:112674-120301 GCF_000002075.1 Aplysia californica
CACACGCTTTTCTTCCACCATCGCTGAATTTTGTGGTTTCAAGATCTGCATGTCTTCTGTCTGTCGTCAGTCTTTATTCCTCTGTCTGTGGGATGTCTTCTGTCTGTCTGAATGTTTGTACGTCTGTCTGTCTATAAGATTATGTTCATGAGAATGCACACGCACTCAACTATAGCGAGACATGTCTTTTGCCCAGCATCTGCACGGAGAGAAGTCTTTATAGAGAGCAAAGAGCGGCGGCCATGACATTGCTCAGTCTTGGAAACCATACTTCAAATTTATGACATCATAATATAGGGTGATTCCAAAAAAATGAACCCATTTCAATACGCAATGTTTTAATAAGAAAAAGGAAAAAGAAAGTCAAGTGTTTTAAAACGCAGTCGTTTTCGCTTCACGTCCTGCTCCCCAGATGTTTTCCATGGGTTACTTCATACAAGAGATCGCTTTCGTGGCGCTAAACGACGTGGTTGGCCTGACTTATTTCGTAGAGAGCGGCGAGTGGGAGGTTGCCAGCACGAGTATCACTACTGGGGCCGATACTACGATCGGTCTCGGCTTCTTCAGGGTGAGTTCACAAAAGGAGGAAGTAGTTTGACGTATTGAAAGAAAACACTGAGGAAAGGGACAACTGTTTTGGTCTTTTTTTTCAGAACTAAGCTTTTACAGGTCGAATAAAAAGGTCAAGGTACACAGCTCTTTCAAAAAGGTCAAAGCCTGCCTCTTACTTGATCTAAGTACAAAGGTGCACAGGCTAGACGGTCAGAGATAGTGTGAGAACGTATAGTGCACAGGCATTATAAAAGATCATGTCATTAAAAAAAAGATACTTGTCAACAATTAATGCTCACAAACAGGCTTACAATTGGCCACCACGGTTCATCACCCTGTGCGAGTTAGATTGAATATTTTTTCTCCAGATCACGCCTGTTTGGCCACCCATCTGAGAGATGATACTGTTTTATTTCGATTGACATTTTCATGTGAACAGAGTCCACTCTGTATCGTATTTTGTTTTCATTGGCGAATATTAATGTTTGGTTACTGTTAAGGTTAACGCTCTATTCAATGATATATGATGATATATGGGACTGAAGCTTTGAATTTGGTTAAACCTACAATTCAGAGAGGATCAAGTTGAAGCTGAGACTCACTCTCTTTAAAACAATATATGTATAAAAGGGCTCAGAGCTTATACTCGTATGGTGCAGAGATCTATATAAATGCAGTCTGTTGTTGTTGTTGTTGTTGTTATTATTATTATTATTATTATTATTATTATTATTATTATTATTATTATTATTATTATTACAAAACATCTTTCTTGCCTACCGCGGGTACCCATTCCCACTTCGATGAAGTGAAGAAAATTCATATAACATACCTTTGCCAAGGACATAATTTCGACCCCATTGCAGGGTTCAAACCTATGACCATTCAGTCACAAAGCACAAACTGCATTTCTGTCTTGCAAACTACTCCAAATCAGTCTTAAATTATGTACTCCAAATTATACATCAAGGATGTAGAGAGATCTAGATCTAGCGTCTTGCTCTAAAAAAAACTACGCTCCAAATACGCGCTAAAATTTGGAAAACGTCAATACAACGAAGTAAACATTTTGCGGGTCTGAACGAACTCAACGTGTTGGGAACATGACTATACCAAATGTATCTAGAAAAAGTGAATAAAGTGAAGTTTGGCCAGAAGTATCCATCGACACTGTCAAGCACACATCCAAACAGAGTTGGATATCGAGATTCTAGCTCTGGAAGTAGAAGAAGCAGCTGTCTCACACACACGAAGAAGCACAATATGAAACGGAAGTAGTCCCTAGTAAAATATGAAATGGCTAATGGCAGTGTGAAAACATCTGAGAGGTTCGATTTACAGGAAAAACCATCAAACCTGAGAAATCATAAGGCAGTTTCCGAACTTTGAAAATATGCCCGCGTAACCCCTTGGGACAATTCTTGTCTGAATCATATTTTTGTTGATTTTATGGCACCTGTGTAAAAAGTTTTTACTGAACCCACAAACGGGCTTAGCTCCATTATAATAAGATTATCATTATTATTTTATCATTTTTATTTTTATTATTATTATCTATTATTTATGCATATCAATTTCCACCTTCATCTCTTGCTCTTGTCCAGATAAGCTTCAACCTGCGACGACGTCCCGGATTTTTCATCATCAACATCGTGATGCCGGTGGTTTTGCTCTCCTTCCTCAACATTATGGTCTTCCTCATCCCTGTGGAGAGCGGCGAGAAGATCAGCTACTGCATCACCGTGCTGCTTGCCCTGGCGGTTTTCATGAGCATCATCGGAGACATGTTGCCCAGGTTTGGTTCCTGATATATTATAAATACAGCCTCAAAACAAAATTAAATACATGTATCAACATACAAAGGAGACATGTTGCCCGGGTTTGGTTCCCGATATATAATAAACTACAGTCTCCAAACAAAATGTCACAATACGGTTGTAAGAGATCATTGCCACAATCAGCTTCCTGCACTGACCTATGCATTTCTGTTCTCCACTCCTGTTATTGTGTTGTTTCAATGAGTCTGTTTTAAAATCAATGTAGGCTATCCCTTGGAATTGGGCATACAGCCACCGAAAAAAAAATTAAATATCTACTACGTGGTACTTACACTTTTTTGTAAGAGATCATAATCGTAATTCAGTTTCCCGCACTGAACTGTGCGTTTCTATTCTCCGCCCAGTTTGCCTGTCATTGTGTTGTTTCAATGAGTCTGTTTGAAAATTGGTGCGGGTTCGGGGGTTCGAGCCGCGGACCCGACGTTGTGTCCTTGGAAAAGGCACTTTACACGAATTTTCCTCACTTCACCCAGGTGGTAATAGGTACCCGGCAATATACAGTGAAACGTTTTGTCAGTATGTTAGTGTTTTAACGCCTATAAATGACCGCTTTTACCGTATGCTTCCCAGGAATTTGACGTTGTTTCAGAATGCTCTCAGGTCTGCTGGGGTAATAGTATAGGTTGTGAAGCGCATAGAGCTTGCTGTTGAGCGGGGATTTACGCTATACGAATGCTATCTATCTATTATTATTATTAAAATTAATTTAGGCCATCCCTTGGAATTGGGCATACAGCCAACCAAAAAAATTAAATATCGACTACGTCGTACATACACTTTTTTGTAAGAGATTATAATCACATTCAGCTTTCAGCACTGAACTGTGCGTTTCTATTCTCCGCCTAGTTAGCCTGTTATTATGTGGTTTCTATGAGTCTATTCTGACATTAATGTATCCCTTGGAATTTGTCTCCACGGCCTCTTAATTTTTTTTCTGCTTTTTCCCGAATCACGTATTTCACCGCAAATCTTAAATATATGAAAGGTTCAATCAAAGGAGAGTTTATATGAGTGATCTTTAATTCAATAATAATGATATTGATAATATTTAAAAAAAATAATAATAACAATATGAATACATATATTTTCAATAGCTCCCACTCCCGTACAATGAAGCTCTGGTCGCCTTACAATATCTTCATCGTAACACAAATGACACATGCATGATTGTAGATGAATAGGTTTTTTAGATTAACGCTAACGCATATGAAGCAGAAATTCATACTGTCACAGCACAATCGTTATTACCACAGCACAACCGATGAATATGGACATCACGTTATTAAGTACAAATAAATACACGTAACTGTGTATTACAATGACTTGAAAATGACTTATCTGCCAGGTCTTCCGACATCGTGCCGCTGGTGACCATCTACCTCATCATTCTGCTCATCATCTCTGTCCTCGCGGTTATCGTCGCTGTCGGCATCGTCTGGCTGCACCACAGAGAGGAGGTGACCTCTTCATAACAATCTTTATTTTATTGTTGTTGTTGCTGTTGTTGATGTTGTTGTTTCTTACAAACTATGAATTTCTACTTCATTATTGTTGTTGTTGTTGTTGTTGTTGTTGTTGATGTTGTTGTTGTGGTTGTCGTTGGCGTTGGCATTGGCGTTGGCGTTGTCTTTGTTGTTGTTGTTGTTGTTGCTGTTGTTGTTGTTGTTATTGTTGTTGTTGTTGTTGTTGCATCTCTAAAACCTCCTCCAATTTAAAAGATAACTCAAGTTGTTCCTGAAAACAGTTGTTTAAAAAAAAATCTTATTGCTCATTTACAATTTAAACCCATACTTAGAAGCGCTGAACACATATTATTGTCACATGACTGTAGACGAGAATAAACGTGTTTTTCTTTAAACTGAATTGTTATCCATTTTCAGAAAGAAACACGACGCCAGAAGGCCACCGCTTCCTTCAAGAACATATTTGGCAAAGTTCGATCGATGAATAGAGCGACTGCGTCTTTGACCAAAGTGATGCCCTCTCAACAAGACCCAGAGTCACCTGACAACGACCAGTCTCCACCCTCTGCCTTGATGGAAGGACTGAAGAAACTTCGGGCAGCCGAGAAATCGAGGGAGAGCGCGCCGCCAGGTGACGGGAAGAGTGATAAGAACAGGCCAACTGTGAACAAGTACAAAATTATCGGGCAACATATTGATGCGATATCTTTTATTGTATTTATGGTGGTCTGGTGCTTGGTCACTTTTTGCTTTGTGATAGCTTTGACTGTATGAGGGTTGCTGTTTCTAAGTACAGTGTACATGTACTTTGTTTTGCCTTTATTATTAGGAAAAAAGAATTAATTTCTGTAGAGTTTTCGTAAAGGAGAAAAAAAAAACCTGACTTGATTTGGGTTCTAACCGCTAAAGTGCCTACCACCCACGCAGGGATCTAGCCTCAGGTCTAGCCCCGAGTCTCCAAAGTGAAAATCGCTGCGTGCGTGCTCAGTTTTCATAAGGCCGGGCGCGAGGTACAGTGCGGGGTCCAGAAATTTCGGCAGCACCAAATATTTTTCCATTGGCTCGGGGTAGAGTAGAGTGATGGTGTAAACAAACAAAAGAATAACATTTGTATGGTTTTGAAAATGCTTATTTCATTTCAAATTTGTTATCAGCATCAAATTATCTCTAAAAGATATCCTAGACACCATGCCATTTTGATGTCAAATAAAGATTCTGCAAGAAAAACATATCTACATCATTTGCCTATTGTTTGAACTGACCGGACAAAGTGGCGATATCCTCAGACGTGACTGCTGCTTGTGTGTTATAAAGTCCCAATTATCTCGCGGCGAAAATGTACGTGTAGTTACGTGTAGTGTATGTTATTTTTACGATCAAATTTCCCCCCTTTGAAGAAATGATATTCCACCATCTCTCTCCCAAATCCCCGGACAATAACACAGTTATTCCTGACCTTCAAGCCTTTTATGAACTCCTGCCTGAATGCGTCATTTTGCCCAGTAATGATTTTCAGTTTAATACTGTGGGTTTTTTGTTTTCATAACACATTCAGACAATGGCTCCTCGTTTGTTGTCTCACTGCCGTTGCTTAGCAACATCAAGGCCTCACTAGCACTTATAATAAAAAATATGATATTCAAAGCATGGATAAAGAATATATTAATGCTTGTAACTGACATCACTGTCTGTATGTACTCAGTGCACTCATAACAGATCATTTGTAAAAGTGGGGGGGGGGGGGGGGGGGGGGACTAGCACGTCGCAACACCCAAATGCTGTTCTCGCTTTTTAGTGGATACATTTTTTCCAAATTTCACACCAGTACCAAGATATATAGAGGATCTTAAACTCAGAATCAAATTTGAGAAAAAGAAGTTCATTGACGTGAGTGCGGTCAAACATTGCGGACTTTGTTGGCTTTTCTTGCTTAAGAGATTCCGCTATCTTATTTTTCATGAAAATAAATTGGGGGGGGGGGGGGGGGGGAGGGGGGGGAGTTTGCACGCATGTTAGCAAATATTAGATCTACAAATATATTTGTTTAATTTTTCCTAAACGAATTAAAATTTTTGCGGAATTTTTTCCTGAGGTAGTATTCAAGTTTTCAAAAAAATTTGCGAAAATCCACTCTCCACACACCACCAACAAAAATCTATTCCACATATCAAAAATTCAAAAGACAAAATTTTAGTATTACATTTCCTCTTCATTCTCTGAAAATATTATGAAGATTGGATGACAAATGGTGAGTCATTCAAAAAAGTATATAGAAAAACAGCGTTTTGAGAAAACTGGTGATAAAGGAAAATAAAAGATTGACTTTTTGGGGAAATGGTGGTGTCAAACATGCCCCGTATGGGAAAAATAAGGCGTTAGGGTTTCTAAGGCTATGAAATAGTTGTAAGAAAGGCTGAAGAAGTTAAAAATGTCTTCAACTCAAAATCTATCATTTTGAGCCGAATCGGGACTTTGGACAGGTTTTTGGAAAAAGTCATTTCTCTTGTGACCATTCCATATTCCATGTAAAACATCGTTTTTTGTTAATACCTTTGATTTGTTTTCCAGGGAGGGGTTGGCTTGGGTAGGGGGGTAGGGGGCAGGAGGCAGGTGTCATTTATCTCTTCTTGAATGCTGTATGACGCCTTTTTTTACCATTCCAAATTTGAATTTGAATGAAGTTCTAATGTCTAGAACCCGAGTTACCAGGACTGCACCTCACAGTATGGGCACCTTTCGTTGCAACGAATAGACCGATTGGCTCAAAACAAGAAGAACAGGCTAAATAAATGCTGTTATTATTATTTCAAGATCTACGAATTATGAGAAAACTTACCTTGTGTGAAGATGGACTATAGTGAGGATGACTGAGGCGTTTTGTTGGGGAGGTTTGGGGGGGAGTTTGGGGGGGGGGGTTAAAACTCCCTTAGCTACTACTTGGCTCGTCCATATCGAAGATGTACTTTTATTTTGGATATTTAGTTTCTTTAATTACCTTATTCGTATCAAAGAGGGTGTAAACGGATATAATACAGTATCAGCGCTAAATTATGCACAGTTTTTTTACTGTCTTCCTGTCTGTACGGGAGTCGTATTGTCGCAAGTTCTTTGCAGAGCTGTCCGCCATTTTCTTTGTTTGCGGGGCGATTCTCTAGTTACTTGTGCAGGGGAAGGACAAAGAACTATGGGAATACATGCGCAGCTGATGGGGAGCTTTATTGTTACTTTACCGGTAACGGCTTCACAAATCAAGCTGGTAAAATGGTTCCTTGTGATGTTTTTGTCTCGCATTTTACTGTTATGATTTCATTCGAAACTATTATGTGTAACAAACACCAGAACATTCGCTTTGAAACACGGGCTAGACTTTATCATAGAGACAGAGACGAAGTGTGTGTGTGTGTGTGTGTGTGTGTGTGTGTGTGTGTGTGTGTGTGTGTGTGTGTGTGTGTGTTCTTCCCCTCAGTTTTTGTTTTTTTGTTTTTTTGGAACATTAGTTACATTGCTTGTTTTTAATGAAATGTGGTTTATATGTTTGGAATGCCTTCCTTTGTTTTGACATGGCAATGGGCTTTATTGAAAACCAGATCTGGCGTGCCCACAGGTCAAGTAAGGGGCGTGGTCTGTGATATCAGGCTTATTCATATTATGCATGCTGCATTATCCTTTGTTTTCGTGGGTCCAAAGGGAAGAATGAATGTGCTAATGAACTGCCACTACATTTGGATGTATTACGTGTGTGTGTGTGTGTGTGTGTGTGTGTGTGTGTGTGTG
>NW_004798185.1:121599-129974 GCF_000002075.1 Aplysia californica
TTGTGTGTGTGTGTGTGTGTGTGTGTGTGTGTGTGTGTGTGTGTGTGTGTGTGTGTGTGTGTGTGTGTCCCTCACACTTTCCTCCTTGCTGTTTCTGCTTGCTTTTTAAAATATTGAGTGAAAATATATGAATACACTGGCACTGATTCGTCATGTGGTTTTGTTTGTCCTCTTTATCATCTTTCTCACATGGCACTAAAAAGAAAATCCCTCCAGGTTCGGCGAGGCAGCAAAATGTCTGAAAAAATCCACTGTTTTCATGTACTTGTTCTATATAGACTAATGATTCTACAAGTAGCAGCTTATTACTGTCCTGCTGGTTAGTTTTGTCATAGTGATAGGAATAAAATAAGGGCAGGATAGAAAGCGCGCTTTTTTGTCTGGAGCGACGGGTGCCATATGGGAGAATATCCATCTACATAGAAAAATATAGTCAGCTATTATAACAGACAACGCCTAATGTCCTGAATGTAAACCCCTCCCCATAAAATAATTTCTTTCTATGGGTGTCATTTAGGATTCTTTAAAGGCTATCCAAGCAACAACAAAAATTATATCTCTTTTGAAATAACCGATGTTAAGCAGTAAAGTTTGAACATGCCCCCCTCCCCCCGCCCACACTGTCGCCTCATTTAAACGATAGATAAATAACCACAAACATGATCATCACCATCTACACCACCACCAACAACAATAACACCAACACTACGCCCACCACCACCACCACCACCAACGACGACCGCGAAAACAACAACAACAACAACAACAACAACAACAACGAGAACAACAACAACGAGAACAACAACAACAGCAACACAATTAAACAACAACCTACAAAAAACAAACTGATTTGTCTCCTGTCTCGTTCCCACCTCTGTGATGTTGCCTTAACACTCCCGAGTTCACAATCTGATGGCTAGGTTCTGCGCAATAAGCACACGAGGACAGAGAAGGAGTTTATCTTTGGGGGAAAATAAACACGTTTAAGAAGTTGCACTGAGAGACGGGCCACAACGCACATGCTCATGGACATTATCACTTATGGCCACACGTATCAATATGGGTTAGCAATGCCAAGTGCTCATTGAATTTATTAAGAAGAAACTTACTTACTTATTTGGCTGGAGAATAGGCACCATTGCAGGGAGCACAATGCCATAGCTTCTCCAATCTCCTCTCCAGAATCCACGAAAGGGTCTGCTTGCTGATCGTGCCAGTAATCAGCTGGTTGGATATTCTTCTAGCTTTTCAATGCAGGTTGCTATCTCTCCCCGACCCTCTTGAGACACAAGCTTCCCTCAGTCTTTCCATTGTGTGTGATGTGGTACCTTCAATTTCTCTGTCGTCGTTGAACCATGCTGTCAATGCTGCTATGACTGTTGGTGGATCTAAATGCATGATGCCGCCAATCTCAGCCTGGCCGGCTAGCTTATCAGCACGTTCATTGCTGTGAACTCCTGCATGACCAGGGCTAATAAATATCCATACAGTCTGCAGCTTCGTATTGCCTCTCTCCTGTCTGCTTTAATAATGTGTTTCTTTTTCGAGGGTACTCAAAGAGTCAGTGACAAGGATGGCAGACTGATACTCCCTTGTCTTATTCCAGTTAAGGGCCTCTGTGATGGTTTTCATCTCCATGCACATGCTGGACGTGGTTACTAGTGGCGCCTGACAGCTCTATCTCTCTCTCTATGACCCCGTTTTACACGGGTGCTGAAAGACCATCCAGATTTGACCCCACGCTGTACTGATAGATATGGGAAGATGACTATGTCGCCCTGTTCAATGTTCTCCTCTATCAGCGTCTCTACCTATTGCGAAGAAAAAAAGAAAGATAGAATGAAAATAAGAAATCAAGAAAGAAAAAAAAGGAAGAAGAAAGAAAACTAGAGTCCAAGAGCTAAAAAGAAAGACAGAAAGAGAGAGACAGAGAGAGAAAGGGAGAGGGGGAGAGAGAGAGAGAAAGAGAGAGAGAGATAGATAGATAGAGAGAGAGAGAGAGAGAGAGAGAGAGAGAGAGAGAGAGATATGGGGGCGAGGGAGGGAGACAGACAGACAGACAGACAGACAGACAGACAGACAGACAGACAAACATATACAGAAAAGCACCCTTTTACTGAGAGGATATAAAGAAAGTCGCATGAATTGGGTGTTTTAGGAGATTATTGTATCTGAAATGCGCACTTAAATCAATGAATTTGTTTAGCTCAAGGCGATAACGTTGAAGAAACGTTCAGTACTTCAAGAGACAGAATTGGGCTATGGTGACATTAAAACACATGTTACAGGAGCAGCAGATCTTTGCAAATGGCCAACAACTACCAGCGGATCAGTGGAACAGCCAGGGATGAGTGGCAAGTTGGCGAGACTAGCGGGTGGTGTAATCTGTCCATTATGACGTCAGAACAGAGGTTTAAAAAAAAAATTAAACAGCCAAAGGAGGGAACATGGTTGATGATAAAAAGGAGAATAAGATGGAAACTGGTATTGTGGTAAAAAAAATAATTTAAAAAAGGAACGAAATACAGGGTGATCCAAAAAACAACAACTGTACAACTTTTTTGTTAATATTTTCCTCCACATTGAAGTCTTGCGTTTCAAATTTTACACAACGTTTGGAAATCAAAAGTATTTTGTCTGATGTTCACTTTAGATAAATCCACAAAATAGCTTTGCTCTTCATAGCGCGGAAAAAAAAATCCATATTCAGCTACGTCCCCATTTTTGTAGCATGACGCACTAGTTCGCATTAGGCTTACCACTCAAAATCCCAACGATTGCACGATATTGTAAACTGCAATAGTCTAACAGGCCAACAAAAGTTTGCAAATAGTTTCTCTCAAGTTTCCTTTGCCTGCTGAGATCATGATTAAGATTAGTAAAGAGCAGAGAGCTTTTGTATTGAACATTTCCTCACCACAAACTCATTTCGTAAGTTTCGGACAAGGTACGGAAATAATGTTAAGGTGATCTTTAAGGCCTTCTATGATGTCAAGGGTGGAAATGGTCCACCAGTTAGGAACTGTAGAGAATCAGAACTAAAAATTCCCAGACAAAACAACAATTTCAGGTCAAACACACACCGTTCGCACCCCTTTAAACGTCACAAGGGTGAAGAATTCAGTAGATGAGCCACAAGAGACGTCTGTCCGTAGACAATGTCTGCATCAATGACTTTCCTACATCTCAACGGTCCGCATTCTCAAGGCAGATCTTCGTCTACGACTGTATCATTTTCCCGTTCTCGGATCTTATCAGAGGAGAGAAATGTGTTCATGATACCTCGATCGTCTTGAAAAGCGTGAATATTTCCTCTCTGACATTTTGTTCCTTTGTAATGCCCATATTATTTACCTTTCAGGTTATATCAACTCCACAAATTCTGTCTACTTGGGCAACCTCACCATCCCCCTTATATCGTACCGTGTGTGTGGTCTTGAGGACTCTTGGTTGAATGGATCCTTGTTTGGCACCACTGAACATTACGAACGACGCGTTAAAATGTTTCGAGTCCAAAGGAGGACAATTAGACGATATGTTCTCGGAATTCCAGAATTCAAACAATATATTTTTTAAAACACAGTAGGAGAAAAGAAAACTGTTTAAAAGTTACATGGCCGGAAAGAGAAGATTTTAGAAATAAAAGAGTAGGGAAAAAAACAAATCAGTCATTTCATGACTTTCCTTACAAGATCTTTAAAATAGAGCATTTTTTATTTATAGGTGGTTTTTATAAAAGCCATTTCCGTTTTCGAAAAAGAAGGGGTTTTTTTGTGAATTTTATGTCAAACAAATTCCTTTTGAATGAAATGTATCTGGTCCAAATTACAACATTCTGGTACAAATTTTGTTGGAGATGTTTAGAAAAGAATTTTTACAGTTTTTTTATCACCCTGTATTATGACAAATTACCCGAGTTCTCTCTCTTTCGATCTCTCTCTCTCTCTCTCTCTCTCTCTCTCTCTCTCTCTCTCTCTCTCTCTCTCTCTCTCTCTCTCTTTCTCTCTCTTCCTCCCTCTTTCACTCCCTCACACTTACTAACACACACACACACACACACACACACACCAGCTCGTGAACAAACGCAATATTGTTACTCGTAGAAGCATTTGTCTTTTAGGAAAGAATTGTGTCTGCTTATTACCCTGTTTTGGTGACGCGTCGGTACTTCGAGTCGGTAAACTAGTCGGAACTTCAAGTCGGTAAACTAGTCGGAACTTCGAGTCGGTAAACTAGTCGGAACTTCGAGTCGGTAAACTAGTCGGTAAACTAGTCGGTAAACTAGTCGGTAAACTAGTCGGAACTTCGAGTCGGTAAACTAGTCGGAACTTCGAGTCGGTAAACTAGTCGGTAAACTAGTCGGTAAACTCTGCTTCATTAAGTTTCACACTGTTCAGACTCAGTGAATCACCCCTCTCACCCCACCCCGTAAAAAAACAAGAACAAAATAAAGCAAATAGTGATAAGCCGTTAACTCAAGTATGGTTTGGGGAGTGGGGGAGATTATGGATTTTTTTATTTTTTGGGGGGGGGGGCAAAATTAAATTGTCTGAAGGCTTTTGGGGGGGCGCGATTTGGAAAGCGGGGGGGGGGGGTAGTGGAGAGGGTACAGGGGGTTTAAGAAGCACCGTGAAATAGACATACAGAAGATTTTAGTGAACCTCTCAATCAATAATTATAATATTATACCAACACACATGCTCAGGAACATTATCACTCATGGCCACAGGTATCAATATGGGCTAGTAACGCCGAATATTCATTGAATTTATTAAGAAGAAACGAGGAAGTGCACATCGGGAGGGAAGATTTTATTTCTTTTGCTCTTTGCTTGGAGTTGTCGATAAGAAACTCTGGAAATGACACGGGTGCATTGCGAAGTGCGTTTCTTTAATATTGAGTGTCAACATTCTTTTGTTGGTGCAGTGTCAGACAAAAAGAAACGTCATAAATGAACTCACACACACGCACACACAACAAGTATCTTGTTGGTTTATGCATTTTTAATGGAATCTAAAGGAACAGCCAATTGTAGAAGAGACAAGAAATAACAGAGGTTTCCTGAAAATGAGGAGCCGGAGAGTTTGAGCAAGCACAACAGCATTATTATATATTAATATGTATAATATTTGTTTGGTCGAACCTCTCAGAGCCAGGACCTGTCCCCTATCGTGATCCTTCTAACAATCTATTACCAAAGCAATATTCTTCACAAGTCTCATGAGTTCTTCACTATGTGACCGCAGAAGAGGAAAACAGAACTGGGTGCGCAAAGCCAGTTAAATATGTCACGGAAAATATCGACGTTCAGTAATGACGATAGTCACAAAGCTTCAATGACGTTGGTACGATTACTATTTTTCGTACTAGGGTTGGAAGAGAAAGCTGTGTTCATGATTATAAGTGCCATGTGTTTCATTAATCAGCGATTTCGTCTATCGCTAGGTGACTTTGGGACTGAAGCATCTTTTCTTTTTAGACACAATGCGACGTGGCGGGCTTTGAACATAATGCTATGAATAGAACTCATAATTGCCAGTATTTTGACAAATCTAGACTACTAACCAACCAACCAACCAACCAGCCAACTAACCAACCAACCAACCAACCAACCAACCAACCAACCAACCAACAAACAAACCAAATAAAAAACAAACAAAAGGAAAACAAAACAAAATAGAACAAAACAAAACCAACCAAACAAAGGAAAACAACAACAACAGCAACCATAAAAACCTAACTAAATAGTTTTTCGACTTTTGTTTGTTTTTGTTTTTGTTTTGTTTTTTTGCTTTCAAACGGATGTGATTTATCTTCTTCTTATATCATCCTTCCTATTTTTGCCCCGCTTCTGTGGCCTGGAGTGACCAGGACTATAAGGACAGACGAGATCTGTGCGCAGAGCTGACGTCTGATCATCCAACTGGAACAAGTTTCTGCTCTCTGGTCAGTTCCTGGCCGCTCCGCTGAACGGGGGGTCCGCATAGACGGCTGACAATATTATGACTTTTGTGTGGTCATATTGAGCAGGAAATACTTTATATTATTCTCATAGATTTATATTATTTTATGAGTATGGTTGACAATAATATGTGAGGCTGCGTGGCTCTCGTCAATTTTTGGGCATGAAGAGTTAGCTTGTACACCTGTCTTTATTTGGATTTTAAAAAGTATCCATTTATCTTGAATACAAGTCGAGATATTTGCAATTGAAGGAGGTGGGGGTCACCTGTTTTCAGAGGTAAAATTAGTGAGAAAATAGCCGCCAAAGATTAGTTGGTTCTTTACCTTAAGAGCATGTGGTAACTGAAAATTTACATTTTTGTGCATTTAATCAACGTTTTTCAGAAAATTGTACACAGAAATGAGTTCTTTCATGGGCATGAAAGGTGTTGAGCAAAAAAACAAAAATTTGATAAAAATTCACAAACCTGCGGAAAAATGCAGGTTTCTTCACTTTGATTATTTTGACGAGAGCCTGATTCCACCACGCTGCCTCACATATTTTAACGTTAATATTTGCATACTAAAGAAGGACATGATCTACAGCATTCTCACAGATTATTGCCACTTTGTGAGTGACAACAGTAACTGAGGAAAATAGTTTACTGAGAAAACTGCAACTATTTTCTTCTATACTTTTTCAATAAAACGTGGATCTGCTCCAATCCCCCCTCCCCCTAGTTTTGATCTTTTGTCTCTTCTGCGGAACATTCAGTAGCAGAGGAGACATCGAAATCGATGTGGAAAATAATCTTACAAACCTAATATAGTCTGGTAAGCCTTTATTATAAGATTTTACTTTTTTTCTCTTTGATATAATTTGTGCAATGTTTCTTTTTTCAGTATGTGTTTGGAAGATAAGCGGCACTCATAGGAAGAGTTTAACATGTCCACCTAACCAATAATATTTTAAATGGCGCAGTTATAACGTATCAAAAGAATACTATAATAATTTTGTCTTTGCACTTTGCTTTTAGGGTTCCGCACAACACTTATATTGACACCAAGAGCGGTTCTTTTCAACTCTATGAAAATGTTTGGGCCAACCAACGTAACTTCTCAATGACTGTTAAAATTATTGTTCCACATCTTACAACATGGATTAATTGCTGACCGTAGGTGTGAGGAATAAAGGCCACAAAACAATGTTTACAGTTCTTTTAAAGAAGTAAGGGTCAATAAACTATCCTAAACTAATTGGCCATAAATCTTGTATTTATTTCTCCAACTTTCTTTGATTATTCATTAAATGTATTTATTCATTTATCCATTTCTAAATTCTTTCTTTCTTTCTTTCTTTCTTTCTTTCTTTCTTTTTTCTTTCTTTTTTCTTTCTTTTTTCTTTCTTTTTTCTTTCTTTCTTTCTTTCCTTTTTCTTTGTCTCTCTTTATCTCTATGTCTTTCTTTCTTTAGCTTCGTAACGAATTTCTTGTGGACAAGACCCCAGTAAGAAAAGCAAATTTATTTTGTATACACTTATTTTACGTTACCAAAGAGATATTTGTAAAGTGTTTATATTGGAAGAAGTTACAACACAAAAAAGAAAGAAAGAAAGAAGGAAAGAAAACAAAGCTTTTGCAAAAGACTTACAGAGAAAAAAGGAATTTTTTCCAAGTTCCCCGACGTAAGTGAGCTAGTTTTGAAACGTTTCCCGAAGCCAGCAGCTAAGACCCGTCCAGAGATTACCACATGTGTTTCGATTTGGTGAGCAGTTTTACACTTAGTTTCTTTAGTTGCGGCATTCCTTGTATTTAGCACCTTTGAGGTGCTGTGGAAAAGAAATCTTGCTTCGTATGTCACATGATCACAACGTGCACACTATGAAATATACAAATTTATCCTTCTAATTTGTGTTTAACGGCTTGAAATGTCCTGGAACATTGCTTTCGGTCTGCTGCTGATCGGACATATTATGTGTTGGCTACGCCCTTAACGAATTTTAAAGACAATTACTGAAGGTATTGCAGTGGCAATGACATTAAAGATAATCTCAAGGATAAATCTACAACAGAGTCATCTGAACTTCGAAACAAATGAAATAAACATAAGGAAAGAGTCACAAGAAAGCCGAAACAATATCACTGTACCGTAGACGTTTCTGAATAAGTTAAGCAATTGTACAATATTGTAGAAATTATTGAGCATGAAATCAGCCGTGGCGTTTTTCCAAAGCACGTGTGTAGTGTGTTGTGCTCTGTGGGCGTGTTGTGACACACAGAGCTACTCAGACGTACACAGTGTGTTCACGGACAGACTGGGCACCAACAGCTCCTACAACACGGACGTACGGCCTGTGCTTGACCAGACACAGGTGGGCCGCTCTGTTTGTGTATTTCTGTCTCTGTCCGTCTTTCTCTGTTTCTCTCTCTCTC
>NW_004798185.1:130432-132243 GCF_000002075.1 Aplysia californica
ACACACACACACACACACACGTATTCGCACATACCCACACACACACACGCACACGCAATTTATATTCTGTCATTTTGTTCTCACGCGAATGCACGCACACATACACACACACTCGCAAACACACATACACACACACACACACACGCGCGCGCGCGCGCGCATGCACACACATATACACACTCATACTCACTCATATGATTATACACATCACTCCAGTCTCTCACTCACATCTCTTCTTCTTCTCATGACAGTCTCAAGATCAGGACACTTTTGCTTCTTTTGCATTACAATTCTGCAAACATCAGTCGAAAGAGCTATTCTTTTTAATTTCTCCTTCCTTTTAACTGATATTTTCCCCTCGTATTTCCTTCTAAACAAAGCTTAAAAATTTGATATGAAGCCAAGATTAAAACTCCAATTTTTATTGTTCATCAGTGTCATCATTGCCTCCCCCTAAAGCAAAGAGAAATGAGATTCTCCATCCCCTTCTTGGCTAGCTAGCTGGCTGGCTTAGAAATCAATTTTACATTCAGAAGTCCACACATTCACAGCTTCCTGACAAAACCATTATGTGATCACAATTCTACAAAAAAAAAAAGCTCAAAAGGACAGTATAACCTTACAATATGCACCGCCTTTTGGTGTTGTAGTGGCCAAGCGCTTCCCATCATAAGGAGGGGACCTAAGTTCGAATCCAGAGTTTGGAGAAATTTTATCTAGTATCTCGGTCTGACTGCTGAGTTGGCCCTGACAGGCAGGGTCAAAACCTGACCCCTATATGATCTAAATTGTGTCAGTGGGGGTCGTAAAACACATACATTTAATAAAGCCCAACACTTCATGCAGTGTGCATATTGTTGTTTACTCCAACTTAGAAATGAACGTCGTTATTTTCATCAGTGTAACAAACGTGATTGTGGAAAAGGATGTCTTTAGAAAACGATAATGCGTTGCCCTTTGTCTGGATTTATTTTGTGTCTTTTCTTGAAGCCATGGCATTGCGTCAATGGCTACAATTTCTTCAGTATGTACTGCAGTGCTTGTCAGCCTTTATAATGCAAGTACCCACTTTTTTTCGCTTTTGAGAGGCTCACATTTTCGTACCAAGCAAGCGACAAGCAAAAAAAAAAGAGGAAAGCCCCATAGAAAGAAGCGAAACAAACACTAGCCTAGCCTGAAAAAGCCAAATTGATAATACATATAGGTAGCTAGTGTTAAGTTGATCTTCCAGCTGTGAAAAATTAAAATTGTTTGGATATTCGGCAGGTCCTCAATGTCAGCATCTCCTTTGATCTTATTGCCATTGTGGAAATGGACGACAAGACTCAGAATTTTGTTCTCAATGGATTTATGACGATGATGTGGACAGACGAGGTAAATCACACAAGCTTAGATTGTCAGAGGTCAGAATAATGAAGGGTATGAGTCACATCTCGCTAAAAGAAAATGAATTAAATTTTAATATACAAATATATATAATAAAGCTCTTAGAATACCAAAATACTTCAAGGGAGACTACTTAACACAGCGTTTGAAAGAAATGACTGGATGGCTTTAAAGCAGAGTTATCGCCTATACAAATTAACCAAATTCGGCAGTTTAACGTCATGCTGAAGTTCAGTCGTTTGGGGGTTTTTTTCGTTTCTTTTTTTTTTTTTACTTTTCTCGAAACGGCTCTAGTTGACTTACCCTTTTTTTCTCTAACCCTATTAATTGTTTGTCAGTTCGTTAAACTCTTCTCCCGTAATCTGTACCCACCCCCTCTCCCTCCATTCCACATTCACCTCTCACTCGCCCAACCTCCAGTCCGC
>NW_004798185.1:134986-138459 GCF_000002075.1 Aplysia californica
TTGTATTGGTATGTATGGTATCGATACTAATTGTGAAATGAAGCCGAGAACGTGGGACGTCTTCAATGCTGTTGCTGAACCTTTTATTCCACGCTCGCATGCACATACACACACACA
The DNA here is from genome assembly GCF_000002075.1 of Aplysia californica. Taxonomy (NCBI): domain Eukaryota; kingdom Metazoa; phylum Mollusca; class Gastropoda; order Aplysiida; family Aplysiidae; genus Aplysia; species Aplysia californica. The sequence goes on from NW_004798185.1 coordinate 135,104, forward strand.
CACACACACACACACACACACACACACACACACACACACACACACACACACACACGCGCGCGCGCGCTCTGTCTGTTTGTTTGTCTGTCTGTAAGAATATATCAAGAGCAAGATTTGTCCTTTGCTCAGCATTTGCACGCCCATGCTGCACATATGTGCAGAGAAGTCTTTATAGATATTAATGAGCCGTGACAATGACAGTGCCCGGTCTTGGATATCATAATTCAAGTCTATGATATCAGAAATATTATTTTAAAACACAGATAGTTCTTTTCTTCACGTCGTGCTCCCCAGATGTACTCCATGAGCTACTTCACACAGGAGATCGCTTTTGTGGCGCTAAACGGGGCAGTTGGACTGACTTATTTCATAGAGAGCGGCGAGTGGGAGGTCACAAGCACGAGCATCACTACTGGGGCCGACGCTGTAATCGGCTTCGGCTTCTTCAGGGTGAGTTTGACTTTAGAAAGGGGGAAGCAGCTTGACATATTGAAAGAAAACGTAAAGGAAAAAATTTACATTTTGGGGCTTTTTTGTCCAGAACTGTGCTTTTAAATGGAAAGTATAACACGGTACAAAGGTTCACAGACAAAAGATCATGTTTATTCACAAGTCCAAAATTTATTCATACAAATAGGTCACCACGGTGCAGCACCCTGTACGAGTTAGATTGAACACACGTTCCTGCCTCAGATCGCACCCCTTTGGCTACCCATCTGAGAGATGCTACTGATTTTTATAAAATTGACATTTTTATATGAACAGAGTCCACTATGCTTCATTAGTCTTCATTGGCTGTACCCGAATATTAATGTTTGGTTATTGTAAAGACTAACGCTCCATTCAATTATGTATGGTTATATATGACACAGAAACTTTAAATTAGTGAAACCTACAATTTACATTGGACCGAGTTGAAGCTAAGACTCCCTCTATTTAATATATTATTATTTGTGCAAATAAATTTCCACCTTCATCTCTTGCGCTTGTCCAGATAAGCTTCAACCTGCGACGACGTCCCGGGTTTTTCCTCATCAGCGTCGGGATGACGTTGATGTTGCTCTCATTCGTCAACCTCATGGTGTTCCTCATCCCTGTGGAGAGCGGCGAGAAGATCAGCTACTGCATCACCGTCCTGCTGGCCCTGGCGGTTTTCCTGAGCGTCATCGGAGACATGTTGCCCAGGTTTGACTCCCGATATATCATAAAATACAGCCCTCCAAACAAAATTAAATATCAACATACATGGGGACATGTTGCCCAGGTTTGGCTACCAATATATAATAAATACAACCTCAAAACAAAATCAAATATCTACAGTATACATACATTTGTAAGAGACCATTATCACATGCAGCTTCTTGCACGGAACCGTGTACTTTTATTCTCCGTCCAGCTTGCATGTTATGATGTTGTTTCTATGAATCTATTTTAAGATTGATGTATTTTTTGGAATTTGACTCCACGGCCTCTTAATTCTTTTAAAGTCTTCTGCCTTGTCCTGAATCATGTATTTCACTGCAAGTCTTAAATATACGTAAGGTTCACTCAAAGGACAGTTTACCTGAGCGATCTTTCATTCAATAATAATGATAATGATACTCGTAGTATTAAAAATGATAATAATATGAATAACGATACAAATAATTTCGATAGCCCCCAATGCCTTACAGTGCAGCAATGGGCGCTTTTAATATCTTTATCGCATATTACAGGTGCATGAACATACACACATAATATATGTTCTTTAGTTAACGCTAACATATAGAAACTCATACTATCACAGCACAAACAATGACTATGCACATCATGTTAAGATCAAAAGAATCATTGTATGTATTACACGGACTTGAAAACGACTTATCTGCCAGGTCTTCCGACATCATGCCGCTGATGACCATCTACCTCATGATTCTGTTCATCATCTCTGTCCTCGCCGTTATCGTCGCTGTCGGCATCGTCTGGCTGCACCACAGAGAGGAGGTGACCTCTTCATAACAATCTTTATTTTATTGTTGTTGTTGCTGCTGTTGTTTCTCAGATACTATAAATTTCTTCTTCATGGTTGTCGTTCTCGCTATTGTTGTTGTTGTTGTTGTTGTTGTTGTTATTGTTGTTGTTATGATTGTTGTTGTTGTTGTTGCTGTTGTTGTTGTTGATGTTGTTGTTGTTGTTGTTGATGTTGTGCTGTTGTTGTTGTTGTTGTTGTTGTTGATGTTGTTGTTGTTGTTGTTATTGTTGTTATTGTTGTTATTGTTGTTGTTGTTGATGTTGTTGTTGTTGCTGTTGTTGTTGTTGTTGTTTCCCACAATCTTCAAAGTTAAAAGAAAACCCAAGTTTCGTCTGAGAGCAGGTATTTTTCTCTTGAATCTTATTGCTATTTACAATTCAAAACCATATTATTTAGAAACACTGTGGGCCCTACATATTTCCACATGATTGTCGAACAGAAACGTGTGTTTCGTTTAACCAAGTTGTTATCCATTTTCAGAAAGACACACGACGCCAGAATGCCACCGCTTCCTTCAAGAACATATTCGGAAAAGTTCGATCGATGAACAGAGCGACTGCGTCTTTGACCAAAGTGATGCCCTCTCAACAAGATCCAGAGTCTCCTGACAACGACCATTCTCCACCCTCTGCCTCGATGGAAGGACTGAAGAAACTTCGGGCAGCCGAGAAATCGAGGGAGAGCGCGCCGCCAGGCGAGGGGAAGAGTGATAAGAACAGGCCAACAGTGAACAAGTACAAAATAATCGGGCAACATATTGATATGATATCTTTTGTTGTTTTTATGGTGGTCTGGTGCTTGGTTACTTTTTGTATCCTTTTGATGGCTATGACATGAGGTTTTGTTGTTTGTATGTGATGTACTTTGTTTTGCCATTATTATTTTAGAAAATAATTTCAGTGGAGTTTTCCACTAAGGAGGAGAAAACCCTGACTTGATTTGGGCTCTAACCGCCAAAGTTCCTCCCTCACACGCAGGGATTTAACATCACGCCTGGCCACGTCTCCAAACAGAAAATCGCTGTGTGCGTGGTCGATTTCATAAAGCCGGGCGCGGGGTACAGCGCGGCTCCAGAAATTTTGGCTGTGCCAAATATTTTTCAATTGGCTCAGGGTAGAGTAGAGTAGTTGTTTAAAAAGCAAAAGAATAACATTTGTGTGTGTTGAAATTCGTTATCATTGTCAAATTATCTCTGAAAGATATACTAAACACCATACCATTTTGATGTCAAATAATGATTCGTCGGTGGCCTAGTGGTTAGGCTCTCGGACTCGCAACCGTAAGGTTGTGGGTTCGAATCCCGTCAAGGGCCCGACGTTGTGTCCTTGGGAAAGGCACTTTACAC
>NW_004798185.1:138559-140679 GCF_000002075.1 Aplysia californica
ACGAATGTTCCTCACTTCACCCAGGTGGGAATGGGTACCCGGCTATAGACAGCGAAAGATCTTGTCAGTTTGTTAGTGTTTGAGCGCTTAATCGGCTGCTCGCACTGTATGCTTCCCGGGAAGCTGAGAATGTTTCGGAGTGTACTATGGTCTGCTGGGGTAATAATATAGTGGAAAGCGCATAGAGCCTGCTGTTGAGCGGGGGTATGCGCTATACAAATGCTATCTATTATTATTATTATTATTATTCTGTAAGGAAAAAATCCCTACATCATGTGCCTAAATAGTGAACTAACCAAAAAAATGGTGACATCCTCAGGCATGACTGCAGCTTGTGTGTTATAAAGTCCCACTTATCTTCATGGCAAGAATGTATAATTTCTTTTAATGTAGTATATTATGTTATTTTTACGATCAATTTTCTCGTCTTTGAAGAAATTGTCCCCACCACAAATCGTCGGAAAATAGCACAGCTGTTCTTGACCATCAAGCCTTTTATGTACTCGTGCCTGAATGCACCATTATTGCACAATAATGATTTTCAGTTTAGCACTATGGTTTTTTTTTTCAATAACACATTCTGACAAATGGTTTCTCGTTTGTTGCCTCACTGTCGTTGCTTGGCAACACCAAAGCCACACTAGCAATTATTATATAAAATGTGAAACTCAAAGCATGTATAAAAAATCTATTGATGCTTTGTAACTGACAACACTGTCTGTATGCACTCACTGCACTCATAACACATAATTTGTTGACAGGTTGTTGTTTTTTTAAAATTATTTCTCTTTTGACCTTTGCATATTCCACGTAAAAACATCGTTATTGTTAATGACTTCGATTTGTTATCCAGGAGGGAATGGACATGGAGAAGGGGGTAGGGGGTAGGATGCAGGTGCCATTTATCTGTTCTTGAATGCTGCATGACGCCTATTTGTTTCCATTCCAAATTTGAATCAGGTTCTGATGTCTAAAATCCGAGTTGTCAGCTCTGCACGTCATTGTGCGGGAACTTTTAGCAGCAATTGATAGAGCGAATGGTTCAAAACAAAAAGGAACAAGCTAAATAAACGTTGTTGTTATAATATTATGACATGTTTTTAAGATCTATGAATTGTGTGATAGCTTAGCTTGTGCCAAGATGGACTGGGGAAGTTGTGGTTTATTTTTGTAGCTGTTTTTTTTTGTTCGGTGTTGTTGGTGTTGTTGTTTTGTTTTGTTTTGTTGTTGTTGTTTTTGGTTTTTTTTGGGGGGTAACTCACCTAGCTACTATTTGACTCGTGCATATCGAAGATGTACTTTAATTTTGGACATTCAGTTTCTATAACTACCTTATTCGTATCAAAGAGGGTGTAAACGGATACCACCCAGTACCAATGCTATACTAGTCACAGCGTTCTTTTTCTGTCTTTCTGGCTGTGCTAGTGTTGTATTTTCGCAAAGTTCTCTTGCGGAGCTGTCCGCCATTTTCTTTGATGGCCGTGCTAGTCTCAAGTTACAATGTGCACGGGAAGGACAAAGAACAACGGGAATATATGCGCAGAAGACGATTTTGAGAACGGGGATTTATTGACACCTTACCGGCAACAGCTTCAAAAATCAAGGTGGTAAAACGGTTCATATTGACGTTTTTGCCTCACTTTTTACTGTCAAGATTTCATTCGAAACTATTATGCGTACAAACTCCTGAACACCCGCTTTGAAACATAGGCAAGACTTTGTCATAGAGACAGAGACGAAATGTGTGTGTGTGTGTGTGTGTGTGTGTGTGTGTGTGTGTGTGTGTGTGTGTGTGTGTGTGTGTGTGTGTGTGTGTGTGTTTTTCTCTTCCTTTCAGTCTTTAATGGGAACATTGCGTGGTTTAATGAAATATGATTTATATCTTTGGAATGTCTTCATTTGTTTTGATATGATAATCAGCTTATTAATTGAAAACAATATTTGACGCGCACACAGTTCAAGAAAGGGGCGTGGTATAATATGATATCAGGCTTCATTCAATTATGCATGCTGCATCATTCATTGTTTTCAGAGCAGAAGAAATTTTTCGAAGGAAAGAATGGGTTTGCTGATTAATTGCCACTGCATTTGGATGTATTGTGTGTGTGTGTGTGTGTGTG
>NW_004798185.1:141568-143241 GCF_000002075.1 Aplysia californica
TGTGTGTGTGTGTGTGTGTGCCCCTCACACTCTCGCCCTCTCCATTTCGGCGTTCCTTTTTTTAATATTGAGTGAAAATATATGAATGCAATGGCACTGATTGGTCATCGGTTTTGTTTTTTGTTTTTTTTTCATCATTCTCACATGGCACTGAAAGGAAAACCCTCCAGGTTTTTGCATGGCAGCAAAAATATCTGAAACGGATCCACAGCGATCATGATCTTGTCTTATATAGACGAGTTTGTGATCGCAGGTTTGTGCTTTATTCTTTCTTTTTTTTCCTTTTTGTTTGTTTGTTATTTTGTTTGTTTGTTTGTTTTTTGGTAAGTGTTTTACGACGTTCTCAACTGCACTAGGAAACATTAAACTTTTTCAGTTGGTGAGAAATTTTCAATTTTTAACGGGTGGTGGTCAAAGCCTACTCTTATCGATGTTGGACTACCAAGAGATATTTAACATGTGCAACTTGCACACGGGACCTCCAAGAATTTTCGCTATAAACATTATTTTGCAATTTTACCTATTATTCACCTTTTTTTAAACGATTCTTCCAAACGCTTCAAAAATATGCTATAAACTTTTAAAATAACTGCAGGGGTCATTAAGAAAAAGGGTGTACGTCACACGTTGCTAAAATAGTGTTATTATTAGTTTGACGACACACGTCAGGGGAGACTACTACACAGCATGGTGTTTGGCTGAAATGTCTGGATCAGTTATGGTCTTTACAAATTACCTGAACTCAGGAGTCCAGCTTTGAAAAAAAAATAATTCTCCTTGAAACGACCTGAAAATGACTTAGATTATTCCGCCGCTACTTTGTTTATGGTATTGCTAAAACAAGTTGGTAGCGTCGAGACAATAAACTCATTAGCCTTACTGTACGACATTCAATAGTTTGCTGCATATGTTCTCCGGGGGTTTTTTAGGGGGAGGGGGGAGGAGATTTTTTTGCGCTGACGAAATGGTCGAAGAGGTCCTACAATTGTCTTCGAGAAAAGAATTTGTCTTAGACAGGTAAACGTCGTGGACGATGTCATTTTGATATTTTTTAAAAAACGTAAGGAAAATAAGTGGAAAATGACGGTTTGTACAAGTGATTCTTGGACAGGTTGGCGTTAGAACAGGTTCGACTGTATTAACAAACAAGACAAGTATTATAATGAGCAGCCTTTGTAAGCCACGACAGCTGATCAAGGTATCTCTTTGATCTTCCAATCCACCCGCTTCCTGTCCTTTATTTCGTCCCAAATATTGTCTTCTGCCATTATCATAGCCAACAATGAGGATCAGTGAGCTTACAATGCTCTGGGTAATGAAGCAGCCACAGATACAATGAGATACTTAGAAAAGCTCATTACCCCCCTGACCTGCATTCTTTGTTCTGGCTGGTCATTAGTCTAACCTCTGTGACATCATCGGATCTGGGTCAATGTAAGAGTTCGGTGGCCGGCATCAAACCCGCCGTTTGACGTTTGTTGGTTTAATCAGACGAAACATTCATCTTTAATGAAAGAAATACTGGTTCTAGTTTTTAAAATAGAACATTTTATTCTAAACGAAAGAGGACATTATCCTACACAGCCTTTCATTGTCGAGGTGAAAGTTGTTGTCTTAGACGGGTGGACCGCTTGGACAGTGACATTATATTATTATTATTATCATTATTATTA
>NW_004798185.1:143375-144760 GCF_000002075.1 Aplysia californica
ATTATTATAGAAAAAAGTCAACGGGGGGAGTGGGATGTGGTTGTTTATATAGGTGCTTGTCTTGGACAGGTAGTCAATAGAGCCGGTTCGACTGTATATCGAACACGAAATTTTGTTATTTTTAAAATGATATCTCTCCTGGCAGATTAAGCTCACAATTATGGCAATCCTATATAACTTGACTTCGAGCAAGAAATGTACCAGCTGAATTCCAGCGAGTCGGTTCTGACAAAGTCACACAAACATGACATTTAATAAAAGAATACGTCTTGAATAACATTTCAGCAAAAGATCTGCCCTGAATAGCATTTGAGCAAAAGATCTGTCTTAAATTGATAGCATCTCAGCAAAAGGTCGGCCCGAATAATATTTCCGCGAAAAATCTATCCTGAACAGCAGTATAAAAATCCTTTTAAAGCTGAACAAGTTACAACTTCATCCCAGAACCGTGTCCTCAGAAGTGCAGAGATACGGGGCACTGTCATTGTTTATACGTATCATCGATCGACAGGCTACGCAATCAATGCCTGGCCATAAAGTTGTGTGCGCGACTGGTAATGAGTCTACAAGTAGCAGCTTATTTCTGTCCTGCTTGTTGGTTTTGTCGTAGTGATAGGAATAAAATAGGGACAGAATAGAAAGCGCACTCCAAATTTGCGTCAGGAGTGATTTGTGCCATATAGGAGTATGTCCATTTATAAAGAAAAATAGCATCAGTTATTACTTTGACAACGCCAAATGTCTTGAATGTAAACCCACTCCCCTGAAGGTTTTTTTTCCATGACTGTTAATTGGGATTCTTTACAGCCTATCCAAGCAAAATAAAGAACATCGCTTTTGAAATAACCCATTGCAAGTAGTAGAGCTCGAAAATTGTCACTCCCGCCCACACCGCCACCTCACACAATTGATAAAGAAATAACAACAAAAATTATCATCACCATCAAATCACCACCAACAACTGCACCAACATTACAGCCATCCCCACCATCACCACCACACCGCCAATACCACCACCAACAACAAAGACAACAACAACAACAGCAACAGCAGCAACCTCATGTAACAGCAACCCACTGTAAACAAACTGGTTTGTCTTCTGTCTCGTTCCCACGTCTGTGGTATTGCCTAAACGCTCACGAGTTGTTCAGAATCTGATGGCCGGGCTCAGTGCAAGGAGCACGTGAGGGCAAGAAAGGAGTTTATCTTTGGGGAGAAAAAGATAAACACGTTTAAGAAGTTTAATTGATGTCCATGAGTGCTGGGAGAGATAGAGAGAAAACGGGGGAATTGAAAAGAAAGAGGAGAGAGAAAGGGGAGGGGGAGAGGGAGACGAGGAGGAGGACGAGGAGGAGGAGAAGGAGAAGGAGGAGGAAGAGGAGGAG
>NW_004798185.1:146934-150048 GCF_000002075.1 Aplysia californica
GTGTGTGTGTGTGTGTGTGTGTGTGTGTGTGTGTGTGTGTGTGTGTGTGTGCAGATACATAGAGGGTAGCACGGTGAACATTTGTGGTAAAACTCTCTGTGGATCAGTACAGCAATTGCAGTAGACATGCACCTATCACTATCACTAACAGGCATTGGGCAGAAGGGGGAGGTCCCAGTTGTTTCTGGATTGATAACAACAATAACAACAACAACAACAACAACAACAACAACAACAACAACAACAACAACAACAACAACAACAACAACAACAACAAGGGACTTATCAGCAAAAGCTTTTAACTTGAAGTAGCCCCAATGTTTTATTTAACCATATAAAATCAGTCGGTGGATGGCGTCAACGCATATTTTCCACCAGCATTGTATGTGTGAGAGTAAAACGAACTGGCGTCAGTGGTGGAGCGGTTAGGCGCTTCGCCGTCGCACCCAGAAGACTGGAGTTCAAATCTCGCGGGGTTTTTTGTTGGGGGGGGGTGGTAAGTGTTTTACGGCGTTCGCAACTGCATTAAGTCATATGATTACACTGGACACATTAAACATTTTTAGTTGGTAGGAAATTTGGAATTTTGCCCGGGTGGCGGCCGAAGCCTACTCTTATCGATTTTGGAGCACCATTAGGATCTTTAACGTGCGCAACTTGCACACGGGATCTCCGACATTTTCGCCCTTTTCTGAGAAGCCTAGGTGTAGATCTTACCTACCATAAGATCAGGGGTGTGGCTGAAAGACATCGGTAAGAAGGAGCCAAGGAGTAGCAGTAGACAGGCTGCAGAAAGAGTCAGGAGACCAGAGGAGGGGACAAAGGACGTGAGGCGGTGGGGGCAGAAAGTGGAAGCGAAAGCAGACAACAGAACTTTGTTAGAGAGCAGGAAAGGAGGTGACAGGAGAAAATATTAGAGAAGAAAATTTTCCGTCGCTATCCGGATTCGAATCCGCGACCATTGAATGACAGGCGAACAGCTTAACCTTTAGACCACAAGAGCCCCCATCTCGTGTGTGGAGAACTTTTATCCAGCATCTCGGTCTTTCAGCCTGGATTGAACCTGATAGGCAGGGTGGAAACCCTAAACAACAGTCTAAAATGAGTCGATGGGGTCGTAAAACTACCTATATTCTACCACAAAAAAGAGGGGAAATGGTTTGTTTGGGGGGTTTTTGTGTGGTCATTTACGTAAGTGTTCCCCAATACAAATCCAGCGTCTCTGCTGCAATAGTTAGGTAATTGACATGAAATCGATTCACGCCTGGAAAGTCTCCTTTTCGGGTACATCTGATGGCGCTCAAAGAAAAAGTGTAATCATATTATGACGTAAAACTCAGCGTGCGTCAGACTGCTTCTCACCCCTCACCTCTCCCCTCTCACCTCTCCCCTCTCACCTCTCCCCTCTGACCTCTCACCTATCGCCACCCCCCCCTTTCCCCTCCTCTCCCCCAAATCTCAGAAAAACTGCCACCAATAGGCTTACGGTTCTAATATCTCTCTCACGTTTTGTTTTGGGACGAAAACGTGTCTGCCATACAGCTGTCGGCTGACAAATCGCCTTTTCTTATTCACAGTCATCTTCATTGCCTTTCTCATCCTGGACCAGGATATAAGCCACGAACAAACACTTTCCACCTTTCCCTATCCTGGGCAAATCACCTGATGTCACTCCATGTCTTCCCACTTTTCTGTACATCCATTTCCGTAACTCTTCTACAGGTTCCACTTGGTCTTCCCCTTGATCTTTTACCCTGTGGGTTCCAAGTATTCAGAGATTCACAGTAGTTTCGAAAAAAAAAACCCATTTTGTCAGCGTAACCATCCAAGAATGGGCGTTCTTCGGAAATTTGATTTCTAATTTATTCAAAAGCTAGTCACAGTTTCACATTGATTTTTTCACACAAGCTGGGTAACTGACTGATCAGGCTATCGATTTAGCAAATTAGAAGAAAAAAATGGTGCTAAAAATAAAAACAAGGCGTTTTGTAAGGCTACGAACCTATAGTGCTTCTGTCCCATGAGCTCACGCAGTTCTCATAGAAGTTGGGCGATAATAATACCTTACGTCACAGAGCAATATGTCCTCATTGTCGACTAACTACAGCGTATTTCTGCTCTCACAGGCAAACCCGTGAACAAGTTTAACCTTGCGCCATCCGTGTGTGCTCAACTATCTCCAAATTTATACTGGGTTTTTTTTCGATTAAGTATCGGTTCTTATTGAGCGTATTAGATGGGTATCGAGTAATACTTTTTCTGACGTGCATTAGACCTCTTCCCTTCACCAATATGAGATTGTTTGATTTTTCAGTTTCCTTCTCATGAAATCTTTTACTGGAGTCATAACATTAATTCATACATTTTGAAAGATCACACGAAACAGTCTAGGCACTTGTTGTTCCCAACCAAATAGATTGCTTGTACAGTTCTTAGGACCATGTGAACAATGTGAATTCATTAAGTCACAAAAAGATCGTACATAACAATTTAGTTCACTCGGCCAAAAAAGTGTCCGCGGAAGTCCGCGCATTGGTTCAGATGGCGTTGCAGTCTTCGTTTTGAAGCTCTCTTTCGTTTCACCAGAGGAAGAATAGGAATAGCACAGTTTGTTAGTTTCGCTTTTATTGTGTTTTTTTCACACAATAAGGGTGCCTCTGTTCGCAAAGTCCGCACTTTTTCAAAAAGGATACCACCGGATTTTGAGGACACTTTTTTAATTGGCTCAAAGAGAGGAGTGAACTATCTTGTTATGTACGATCTTTGGTCACAACTGGTAGACTTTTATTCGATACAATCATCATCGATACCACTGATGAAATCTGGCGCAAATTTCCGCAACCATCTGCCAAGCCTTCATCAATCCGACAAGTAATCAAATGGACTGCCTGCTAACGTCGTTGGCCAATCGCATTACTCCGGACCCACACGATCGGATTGCGCGACACGGACTCTCGTTCTCACACTCGGCCCGACTGTCTGCTCCAAAGGAAACAAAGCCAAAAAAAAAAAATCCATCTTCGTGATCCTGAAAGGTTCGGTGAACCCTTATACAACTAATGATCATTTTCATTTTTTGTGTTTTGCTTGATCGATGAAATCTTCTCACGTTTT
>NW_004798185.1:150860-165901 GCF_000002075.1 Aplysia californica
TTCTTCTTCTTCTTCTTCTTCTTCTTCTTCTTCTTCTTCTTCTTCTTCTTCTTTTTTCCTTCTCTTTCTGTTGCTTATGTCTGTCTATCTTGCTTTTCCCCTGCACTAAGTGACCGTTGTTGTGTCGCTGGGCTTCTCTTTACTCAAACCCAAACTGTGCTACCCCATCCTTCCATTCATAATCCTCTTCCTCTTCGATCTCGTCCTCTTTCGCTCCCTCGCCCCCATTGCTTCTTGTTCTACTCCTGATCCTACTTCTTCGACGAGGAGGAGGGACATGAGGAAGAGAAGCAGGAGAAGTGGAGACAAAACGCAATGTTTTTGGGTCATTTTGTTGCGTTCATTTTCCCCCCTAATTATCCCCGAAGAGCTTAAGCCCACACGTTTTGTAATCGGTGGTCCAGTTATAGCAACAAAAATGACATTGTATTATCTAAAATACCCTTTGACTTTTTTTTATGGGTCTTTCAACAGTTTGCTCTGCCACTTCTGAGCTGGTTTTCTTGAAGAAGTGCTTGCAAATCTAGTAATTTTGGTGTCCAGGTGGGATTCATTCGGGTAATGATAGATATTATCCAATGCCTTGCTAGGAAATACAATGTAGGTGGTACGAAAACGTTAGTCTCTATAAGGTGGCAAAAATGGCCACTGACTATAAAAGGGTTGACATGCACTGCATCATAGGGATAAATGTGTAATAACAAACCGAGTAGAACTTGACGATTTTCTTTTCTGAGTGTGCATATTTCATCGAGTCATAAATGATAAACACAACAGAACATTATGGATCTGCTGTCAATGTAAACAGGCTTTTTAAAGAAGTTGAAATGCCCTTTTATAAAGTGTACGCGTAAATTTGAGAGATGAGAAACAATCTCTCTCACGTTGATTTTTACGTCATAAAATGATTATACTTTTTCTCCAGACGTCATGCTGCTGCAATATGAAGTGCCAAGTTGAACTATTGAATTATCATTTCATTCAAATTATTCTTAAAGTGTAGTGAACTGTAAAAAAATTGCTTATACTAGCGTCTGTGGTGTAACGGTAAGGCTACCCAAGTTCGTTTAGTTTATAGTAAGAATTTCACGGTACCTGCAACACAATAAGGTCACATAAGTGCCGAAAAAGTAGATGTGCTACAAGAGAGTAACATTCACGAAAATGAAGGAGGATAGATAAGGATGATAGATGTTTGATTGGAAAGAAGGAACAAACCACACCAGAGCACCCGCCAACCACCTACACCCAAGTTCAATACCTGTGTGAGAAAAGTATTTTTTATCGAGTATCTTTGTCTTTCTGCTGGGTTCAGTATCCCTCTCAGCCAGCATGGGTTGGCTTTAACAGGCAAGGTCGGAAGTCTGCTTCCGATATGTTTTAAATTGTGTAGATGGGGACGTAAAAAATACCTATAGGTAAAACTAGTGCTTGTATAGTACCACACAATTCTGGATAATGGACCGAGGTTTGCTGCTGAAAACGTCTTCATACTTTAGACTGATACCTTTTCAGCATCGGAAAGTATCGTGTAGAGAGGGATCATCATCATCATCATCATCATCATCATCATCATCATCATCATCATCATCATCATCATCATCATCATCATCATCATCATCATCACATTTCTGGACTCATTTTGCCATATTATTTCTTCAGGAGCGGCAATTGCTGCAACAGGAGGCAGCTGCGTTGTCTTGAGACAAAGTACAGTCAAAAATTCCTGGCGGCAACATATCCTGAAATGTCTCTTTGACAGGTGATTCAATGTCACCCATACTTTGCACAGCAGTTTGTATCGATTTGTCTTAACTTAATCATGTTTTCCCCCACACATTGTGGCTTGATTAAAATACTTTTCTTCAAAACTTTATATAAAATACTAGATCTATAATCTCCATCACGCGAAAAATGGGATTGTTCAAAGCATTTCCCGTTTATCACGCACATCTTGCATACGCATATGGCCTACGTCATAGCTCATCAATGACACCATTTGGTGGCAAAACAAGTTACAAGAAATACACTTATAGGTCTAGTAAACACGTTTTGCACTGAAGTTTATAAAAGTGCGTTCAATAAAGATAGCGTCCCGATTAGAAAATAAAAATGACGGTCTTGCTTTTAAAAGCGATATTATTTCCCCCGCTGTAAACCTTCTAAAATCTGTAGAAACCACCCACTTAGATTTTTTTATTAGCAACTGTTTAATGTATTTTCTGGAATACAGCTGACAGAAGTTTACAAAAACATTGATATAATAAGACAAATTGTAACAAGTCATTGAGCAAAAACTGAAGAGTTTATGTTCGATTGTTATGAGCTATAATATGACAATAAATTGCGCCACGAATTTTTGACCGCACCATAGATGTGCACTCTGGCGTAATTCTGGTGCACTATGGAGTTCACCATTTGATTCAATCTGGAGCCATTTGAAGGGCAAGGGGGAAAGGCGCCACGTGCACTAGACGATAGCAAAGGGGGTGTTTTACCCTTCATCTGGGCAGCTATGGCGCGAACCTTTCGCAGCACAGTTTTTATAGAGCAAAGGGTAGCGACCATGACGGAACATAATCTAGGATATCATAATTCACAAGTCTATGATTACGCTTCATTTGTGTACAAGAAAGCGTTTCCTCTGTGATCAGCCTATAATCAATGCGTGTAGAAATTGCGCCCTATAATTTACCGTTACGTTGATAGATCTATATAGTTTGTCGTTCATAGAAATAGTTTGTCGTTCATAGCAACAGGATCAATCACCATTCATTGGTTAACCCGGCGTAAGAACAAATTGATGACGCCGCTGTCGTGGGATTGACGTCTAATTTTGTTGATAGCACAATTGTGATTTATCAGGCTGCCCGCCCACAGACCACGCACATTTTGCGTCAGAAAAATTGCGTCAGAATCTGTCTGTTTCTGATCTAAAGGCTGCAAGCACACATTTGGTCTACGTAGATTTTTACAGTGTGGGTGAATGGTGGGTGCTCTGGTTTGGTTTGCTCCTTCTTTCCTATCAAACATTTGTCTTCTTTATCTCTCCTCTGCCTCCATTATCTCTCTCTCTCTCTCTCTCTCTCTCTCTCCTTTCATTTGTACAACCTTTAATCTTCGGGACTTATATTACCTAATTAGTGTTGAAAGTGCCTTTAAGTTTAAGAATAATAAGAATAAATGTGAGGCAGCGAGGTGGAATCAGGCTCTCGTCAATTTTTGAGCATATTGAGTTATTGGTATCGTCACAAAGCTTGTTCATTTGTCTTGCTTTCAATGAAAAAATTACCCATCCATCTTCAATAGAAGTGGAGATATTTGGGATTGAAGGAGGTGAGGGTCACATTATTTAAGAGGTAAAATTAGCGAGAAAATGGCCGCCAAAGCTTGGTAAATTCAATGGAAACTGTAAATTTATATTTTTGTGCTTTTTATCAACGTTTTCGGTGAAATCCTCAAAGGAATGTGTTTGTAAATGGACATAAAATGTGTTGAGCCAAAAAAACAAAAATTTGATAAAAATTGCTAAGCAGGGAGAAAACTGTTGTTTTCTTCGATTTCATTATTTTGACGAGAGCCTGATTCCACCACGCTGCCTCACAAATACATAATTTGTATAATTCCCTTCATATACAAAGCAAAGACCAGTTTAAAGATATTGTCAATCTTTATTAATATCAACACAGAGAATTTTGTCAAGGTTGAGTTAACACAATAAATAATATTTATAAGGACTTTGATTTTCATTCACCTCCTCTCTCTCTCTCTCTTTCTCTCTCCTTCTCTCTCTCCTTCTTTCTCTCTCTCTCTCTCTCTCTCTCCGTATCTCTCTCTCTCTCTCTCTCTCTCCGTATCTCTCTCTCCAGCATATGAACACCTACACGCACACTCACACACACACACACACACACACACACACACACACACACACAAACACACACAAATACAAACATACACATACACACAAACATACACATACACACATACACAGACATGCACTGTCGTTCTGTTTCAATTTCTTTGTCACTGTCTGTCTGTCTGTCTGTCTGTCTATCTGTCTGTCTGTCTGTCTGTTTGTCTGACTCTCCCTCTTCCCCCCCCCCCTCTCTCTCTCTCTCTCTCTCTCTCTCTCTCTCTGTGTGTCTCTCCCTCTCCCTCTCCCTCTCATCGAACGCTATAAAGAACAATAACACCCATTGAAGTGTTTTACGTAATTCTGCACAGCGGTAAATAATTATTGTCACGTCTTCACATGGTGCAAGAGGACAGCTCTGTAAGTTCACAAAAACAAAGTTGTGAGAGTCGATCGAAAAGTTGGGAAACTGAGGCTACTCTGGATGTAACAGCTTCGTATTGCCAAAACACATTATGTCCGCAAAATTGCTCATGCCTCGATCTTCTGCTGACCGCGGTGACTGTCTTTCCCTTGAAGACGACTGCTTTGGAATAATTAGTTACTTCTCTCCGAAAGCCAAAGACGGAAATTCTTCAAGGGGTAGCGGTTACGCCCCTCACTGCCGAAACCAGGAGACTCTAGTTCGGTTTCCCGAGAGGGGAGGACTTTAATCGAGTGTCTCGATCTTTCTGCTTGGATGCTGTGTCCCTTTCAGCCCAGGATGGTCCTGAGAGGGAGAGTCGAAGCCCGTCTCACAAACAATCTAAAATGTGTCGGTGGAGGCGTAAAACACCAACATTTGAAAAATAATAGAAGTTCAAAAACAGAACTGCGATTTGAAAGAACTGTTTTGAATCTGTAATGCTTCAACTCCTTGACCGAAAATAGTACAATCATTAGTACAGAAAGGGCTTGGGACGACAGTAACACTACGTCCTGCTACATTGAGTACTTCTGAAATCTTCCTCCTCGGCTCCTCGTGACGAAATGTGGAGGAGCTGTCTGGAAGTATTTCCTCTCAACGCGTTGCTGTGACAGAACCAAGTGCCACGCCGTCGAAGTGACCCTTTCAGCGTCTGTCTTGTCAAACTGAACGGAAGCTCGCTATTTTTTGTCAGACAGACCTTTGGAAAAATCATTATTTTCCTTTTCCTGGAAGATGTGCTCCTCTTTCTGTTGCCAAGACAAGTGAAAAATGTTCAGTTTTTAAAAACAGTCGACATTTTGTGTACTGTCCGGTCTTAAAAAGCCGACATTCTGTGTCCAGAGTAGTCTTAAGCGTTGCCAAGAACAGGGAATTGTTATCTAGATTAAATAGAAATGTTTTTCAAAGTCTCGGTCGAAAGTCTGCTATTCTGTTTGGAGACGTGAAAGTCAGTGGATATTCTCAACTGTTTGATGCCGTTCAAACCAAATCCTCTTCTCTGTTCAAACCCATGCGCACGTTGAAAAACTGCGAAACTTTCCTTGTAACAGAAGCTTTCCGTTTTTCCACTTCCTTCTCTATCTTTTCCCTTAGCGCTTGACTCATGATCATTCGTTCTGGATCTGCGAGGGCAAATCTCCTTCTCTTTAACCTTTCAGAGGCCGGGTGATCTTTGGCATCTCCATATCTGGCTGAAAACGTTTCAACGAGGGTGGACGAGTAAGGAGAACCTGGTTTATTTGTAGTGTTGATATTTTTAGAACCTGAAGCCACTTGGTCACTGCTTCCGCCATTATTGTTTCTGTGGTGCTCTTCAATCTTATCAAAGTCCCTGTCTTGTTTACCCCAAGCGTTTTTACGAGCTTTCCTGTACTGTTTGGTCAGGAAGATCGGGTCGTCAATCCCAGCTGGTTGAGAGCAGCCGAGCTCGTAGAACTTGTCGTCATTGATAGAGCTGAAGAAGGACTCCGGCTGACAGAAGCTGCCCAGGGCAGCTGCGCTCACACTACGCCTGAAGGTCCCCGCGTGTCGGGAGAAAAACGATTTGTTCTCTTCGGCATCTTCCTCCACCATCCCCTCCTCCTCCTCCTCCTCATTTGCATCCGCCTTCGGTGCCCCTTTTGGAGCTCTCCCTAAGGCAGCTTCAGCGTCACTGTTGCACGGTGGCTGGTGGTTGTTTGTTCCTAAAAAGTCCCGCGGGCTTTGTCTGGGCTGGGTAGGAGACATAAGTTTCGTGGGTGTCCCAACTTCAGGAAGTCCACTAACTTCTTCGTCTTGGACGTCCCACACTTTGTCTTCCACCTCCACCTGTCCGAAATTGGCGTAAAAATTCAATATCGGACACTTTCTAGACGGTTTTGAAACTTTGGAAGCTAAAAGAAGCATTTCAGTGGGGGTTTCCTGTTGTGTCGAGCTTATTGAACCGTAAATTACGCCACATGAAGAGGAACGCTGGAATTCTGATACACGGGAAGGAGAACGAGATTTTGAGCTATGAACAATATTTTCGTTTGTGTCGTACGTGAAGAATGCCATCTTTGAAGCATCTTCGAAAGCTCCAGCTGATTTAACCTGAGTGTTGTTACTTTTTTCTAGACTTGGTATCGTGGGAGCTGAACTTTTCTCATCAGCCACATTGTGGGCATCCTTGTACTGACTGTTGTCTTCCCCAGCGTGAGGCGTAGGTTCAGTTGACGTAATGAATAGATTCCACAATGGGATATGGACATTCTTTCGCTTGGGTGTAGTGATGTGAACCACATTCTCGGAGTCTCCACCGAACGTACTTGTATTGAGAGTGCTCATTTGCTGTTGAGAAAGACTTTTCTCTGGCCCAAGAGAGAAGTTTCTAATCTTATTGTCATTCTGAGGCTTCACAAACTTGATTGACGTCATGGTTGTTGAATTTTAAAATATAATTCGATGTTTCGCTGATGTATACCGAAGATTTCGTAGTCTTTCCAAGACTTCCTTTCGAATTCGAAAAATAATGTTAAGTAAAAAATGCTCTCATTTTGAAAATTCGTGTAACAGCTTAAATGTATTTCTGGAATCCTCGAGCAAAAAACGATGACTTGTTAGCTCCGCAATTAATACAAAGTTCCACGTATACTGTGAAAAATCTTTCGTTTGTGAAGAAGCCGTTAATATTTCGGCGCTGTAATCTTCAGGAAGTAGACACGCTCAGGGAAAACACTACTACTGTCTTTAACACAATTCGTTCATGGATAGTCAGGAAAACCTCCACAAGAAAACTGTTTAAGGCGCTTTTTTTTCACTGTTTAAACGTATCGCTGAGGCACACGCAAATGATCCTTCGCTGTCGCTGTTAGAAAACTAATTGTCCAGAAACTAGAAGCACCACTGAGTGCCGAGTTGTTTTTTGAAGATACAAATTGTTCACTCAGACCTCAGCGCACCCTCATCGCGCATTCGTTGTCTCATAATACAAAAGGAAAGGGATGAGCTGAGGTTAATTATCCCTTTGATGGGTCTCTTATTCTAAGCCCTCGGTAGCCTCACTCGCCTAGAACTCAAAGCGCTGGAAATTCCTCATTGGTCTCCATTCATCTGTTGAAGAAAAGAAATAGTTGATCATGAAAAAATCTGGCATATTAATCAATAGAAATGAATTACTTTCTTAATGAGAGAAATGAGACGGGTGAATGCAGTGGGAGGAATGTGTAGACATGAGCTGGAGCGTAATGCGTTCATTGAATCTTTATGAGAACTTGCTCAACAGCTGTGTAGACATTGATGTGGTTGCGCATTTGTTCTATATCTGAAATAACATTCCTATCTTTATATTTATGTCTGTGTATCCCCCTCCCCTCCGTCTCTCTCTCTCTCTCTCTCTCTCTCTCTCTCTCTCTCTCTCTCTCTCTCTCATTCTCTCTCTCTCTCATTCTCTCTCTCTGTCACTCTCTCTCTCTGTAGCTCTCTCTGTCGCTCTCTCTCTCTCTTTCTCGCTCTCTCTCTCTCTCTCTCTCTCTCTCTCTCTCTCTCTCTCTCTTTGACTCTCTTTCTCTCTCCCTCATCTCTTTCTCTCTCTCCTAATGTATAGAGATATGGCCTACCCCATCCACCCTCCCCCTTTTTTCTCCATTTCATTTTCCTTTGCCATTCTCGTCCTCTTTCTTTCTGTCAGTCTCATGTTCTCATTTTCTTTAAAAGGCAAATATATGCATCTAATAAGGGGATGAATCTGAATTTTTTTTACTTTTATAGAAAAGCCTGTGAAGATAAGTGCACGATAGACAAATGACTGATTATTTCAAATACAAGTGTGAGGACATGAACCATATATTGTAAATCGAGCACAAAAAGGACAGAAGCCAGAGTGTAGAATTAATACCAGCAGAACCGACTTTATCTTTTAAATGTGCTTTTGCGCTCCCACCAACAAAGTTCAGGTCAATTAAAAGGCGGACTTCAAATCTGCCTATCAGGGCCAACCCGGACTAAAATGGATACAATGTCCAAGCAAAAAGACCGAGATACGCGATAAAAATGTTCACCTCTCGGGAATGGAACAAGGCGTAACCGCATGCATCACAGATACCGGCACAGATGATTTTGGTAAAAAGAATAAAAAACATGGCATGGTGTGGTATGGGTTTACACCGCTTTCAACACTGTTAGACTACATAATCTTCAAATATAACGTATACATCCGATAGGACTGAGCCAAGTACATGTAGATTGAGACCCTTGAAAAATCCCCAAACAACACAAGTTTAAAACTCGGCTCTTTGAGAATTTTAACTAACGTCGCCCGCGCCAGTATGTTATCAATCAAACATACAGCTCGCAATCAGAAATCTGCAAAGTATTAAAACCTCAGTTGGTGTATATTGAGATCTTATACAAACCCACGATTACAAGAAATATTTTATAACATTTTTTTAAAGAGTTTGTGGAGACAGAGGGGATTAAAGAGTCGTAAAGTCAATGTCGAGTACGAAACCAAGCAGCTAGAAAAAAAACCCAGAAGACAACCTCACCAACCCTAAAAAAGGGGCCGTAGAATGTTTTAAATGAGATCAGCAAAAGTTCTAAAGAATTAATGCAAAGATAGTTTTGCAAGAGAGCCGTCGGTTCTATTTATTCCTTATAAGTAGCGCACACGTTTTATCACACCAGTGAACCTTTACATTGACAGCTAAATATGGGTCATAATCTGGTACTTTCGTTCTGAAGCAAATTATTTCTTTGCAAAGACATGATGACCTTTAGGTAATGTTATTTCCCTGAATGGAACTTATTACGGAAATGCTCCGATGAACGATATGTCAGAATATTCAGTGCGGATAATAATTTATTATGAATATTGACCAATGGGGGGTATCATTGGAGTTAACTGAAATTTGCATACTATGATATGCTTCACTCTTCTATTTGGAAAGGAAATAAAGAAACGTTCCAAACTGCTGGTACCTACACAAGCGCTTTCTTTACTTTCTTTGGTGTCTGTGGTGTAGCGGTTAGGCCATTCACCGTTGTACGCGAAGATCTGAGTCCGATTTTCAAAAGGGGTGAATTTTTATCGAGTATTTCGGTCTTTCTGCTGGGATGTTGTATTGCTCTTAACCTAGGTTGGCTTTGACGGGAGAAAGTCGACGGCCGCTGCCTAAATGATCTGAATTGTGTCGATGGGCGTAAGACTTTACTTCTATCAGCCGCTTATACCCTTTTAGGTGTCGCGGGAAGAAAGAGACGTCTCTCAGTCGCCAGCCGGAGAGCTTGGGTCAGGGGGGTGCCGTGGGTGGTTAATGTTTCCCTGACTCCATCTACCCAGGTCTTTCTGGGTCGCCCTCTAGCCTTGTTGCCATCGAATTTTTTTAATGTAGGCACGTTGTGTTGGGTGGTGTGTTGGTAATCGTAGGAGACGTCTGAACCATTTGATTTTTGGGGTGTTGGGTGGAATGCAAAACATCATTTGTGCCCACCATTTCTCGAGAAATGGTGATGGGCGTAAGACACTTACATTAAAAAATGAGGTAGGTAATGTACCATGTACACTCAGAGCACGGACAAATAATGTTCTAAAAGAATGTCTATATGAGAAACGAAGCACACCCTTTTTAATCAGACGCTTTTGCGGCATTTTAAGAAGAGTACCATGTTATACTGCATTACCCCTGGCTTCTTGCAGCTGGAGAAACATAATATTCCCCATTTCTTCCAGAATCTCCGCCCTGGAGCACTTTGCTTACTTTTAATAAATTTGCTCTCGTCTTAAGCTATCTCTGCTCAGGGCTGGCTACTACAGCACAATTAGATTCACAAATGCAAGCTGTTCAACTCTTCTAAGCTGAGAATGCAAAATTTTTCACGAGACAGGAAAAAAACGTTTAATTCTTTTAACAATTGCGCATGTATAATATTTTATTGCTTTTTCCACTCAGCATTTAGACTATGAATTTTGACAACTCGAGCTCAGGCAAACAATGTTTCAGGTAAGAACCTGTGGCGTAAAAGCTCATTGTTTTAGGCTTAGTACATATGAACAGCTAGCAAACCTTTGAAGAAGGGGAATATAGGTAAACTATTTTTTAAAAGTGTGGTGGGTACGTTGATATTATAAAAAATAATCGGAAAATCGAATAACAATGTATAAAAAGCGCCATCTGAAGGAAAAAAGGAGTTGTGATCGAAGGTTTTCATGTTGCTTTTAGTGGAATGTAGTCTATATGTATGGTAAGGACTCTGGTGGAAAGATTCAACGTGTTACGAATACCTCATCACTTTGCTTTATTTTAATTTACTTTTTTGTTCAGTGTCCTTTATTTATATTTTAAAAGACACACCAAAAAGGTGGTATCTTTGGAGACTGTTGAGAATTCTTGTGAGGAAAAAAATCAAATGAGGTAGCACTTGGAGAGGCCCATGCAGACAGTTCGCTGCTAAAAACAATCAGGAAAAGACAAATGACGTTTCTGGGACACTTGAGTAGACATAAAAGCCTTGAACATCTAGCTCTCTCAAGCAACTTTGAAGGTAAACGAGACCGGAGTAGACCCAGAACAAGCTACTTGGAAATCCTAAGCAGATGGGTGTTGGGGAAAGATCAGGGTAATGTAGCTTTGTTTTTTTAGAGCATTCTAGCTAAAGAATGAAAGGAGAACCATGATCACCGATGTCTTTCGCAGATCTGGCACTTTGATGATGATGTGCCTATTTATGGTGCTATCTTAACGATCGTATACGTGTTAGACAAGTATTGTTGATGAAAATGTGAGTAAACACAGTGATATTTCAACACCATAGTGCGGTCAAAAATTCGTGGAAAAACTTATCCTCAAATATCTCTTAATGTTAAACGGTTGAAACACCGTCACCTATACTTTGCACAACAGTCAGAATCAATTTGTCTTAACTTAATCATATTTTCCCCCAACAATTGAGGCTAGATAAAAAACATTTTTTCCTAAATATTTTATAAAATCTACAAACATCTGTCACGCGGAAAATGGGATGTTCCGCAAAACTCACCTCTTCTCACACTCATTTAAAATACGCATAATTTATCATTGCCTTTGTCACAGCGCACCAATGACACTTTTTTTGGCAAAACCTGTTACAAGAAATTAATTCTATAGCGAACACTATTTTGCACTAAAGGTTCTCAAAATATGTGTTCAATAAGCATAATGTCGCGATTAGAAAAAAATGACGAACGTACTTTTAAAAGCGATATTGATCAAGCTAAAAAAAAAATTAAATCTGTAGAAACCATCGACTGTAGTTTTTAAAAATTAGTATTTATGAAGGAAATGTCTAAATTGCAGTGTACAAATGTTTGAAAAAAAATAGTCATCTGTTAAGCAGACAAATTGATATAAGTCATTCTGCGAAAGTTGGAGAATCTAACTTCTTTAGTTAAGGAGAAATTTGTCAATGTTGCCAATACGTTGTGCCACGAATTTTTGACAGCACTATAAGAGGAAACAAAAAGAGGACATGAATAATTGACTAATAATAATTTGTATTTTTTTTTGGGGGGCCTTTGTTGCCTATTTTACCCTTCCCCTTTTTTCCCTGCCCCCCCCCCCCCCCCCTTTCCCGTACAGGCTGCCCTCGCATAGAGTGACCAGGTTTTGTTTGTTTTAGTAAGGTTTTACGGAGCTCGCAACTGCATACGGTTATATGAGCGCCAAGGGGTGGGTGTCAACAGAGACGTCCAAACGGGGAATCAGGCTTAGGCCGGTCCCAGAGTGGCTCGGTAAGTCTGACCTGTAGCTCGCCTAGCTCGCACCGTGCAAATGAACGTATACATTATCGTGTGCCTGAGAGGCGTCGCTGTATGGTCTGTCTGTTGTCAGCTGGGCTGCACGACGCGTCAGACGTGCTATTGAACAGTGTTGTAAAACACGTAGGACATGTGTCGCACGCAGCCTCGCTTCGTGTTTATTTTCTACTGAAATTCTTCACAGGTCATCTAAATCAGCCAGAAGTAAGTATTATTAGGTGCTTTACTATTAGATATGGATGCCAGCATCAACACTTGACCACAAAATCCCAAGAAATGCACTTTATCCTACATTAAAATTTCGAATCGAGAGGTTGACCTTGTTTCGACTGTTCGTTTATATTTGTAGGCCTGTGTGCTTCTAGTCTAGCGCGGCTGAGCTGACACGCAGAGGGCGCTCACCCAGACACAGAAGCCAAAGCACAGTGCGGCTGTGCTGACACGTAGACGGCGCTCGCTTGGCGAGCTAAAGGTCAGACCAACAGAGCTACTCTGGGACCGGCCTTACTCTGTTCACCTCTCTAGTCTCAAAGGCACAAAGTCTGCTTCGACTATCAAGACACCCCAGAAATAGCAGTTCACAAAAGAGTGGCAAACATACAAAAGAAATAGGGGAAAACTGACGATAGCAAGGATGGGGAAAGAAAAAGCAGCGGCTACCCCTATGTTGTTCCGACACAATATGAGCACGCTTTGATAAATCTGCCCATTTACAATTCTACTGTGTATAAGAACAAGTTAGTAGCTCTTCCCTTTGGGAATAGCCTAAAAGACACTTCAGTCAGTAGCACTGTCCTGGGGGGGGGGGGGGTGACTAGATTTTTATTATCGACTCCGAATTATCTTACGATTTTGATAGGGTAGATAGAAAGAACATTTGGATTCTGACCTCATGGTCGTAATAACTAAAAAAAATGACCAAAAATGGCCGATAGAACTTTGCATTTCAAAGGAAGCGATTAACCTTAGGTGCTATCTAAGGATCCAGATCAGTTTCGCCTTAGCCATTTTTTCACACCCTATCACCCTCTAGTTCTATCTTCTGATAAGCAAAACGCACTGACCCAGTTCCACTCTTCCCGAAAGAAGTAGAGTATTATAGGCCTACTAGAGTGTAACGTGATGAAATCAATAATAAGTAATGTGAAAGGTATGCCTGAAACCGTCCCCTCTCTGTGGCTGAATTGAGATGATATTGCGGTTATTTTTATATGGAAGAAAGAAAATTGTAAGGAAATTCTATATTGGGAACAGGAAAGTACGTTTTAATAACACTTGATGGAAGTGAATTATGCAGCCAAAATGCAAATGCGAAGGTGATTTTATACAAAGATATCACAGACCAAAGACTCAGTAAAACTTCACTCTTTTACGACAGTAGTAATGATTTTGAAATGTTATTCCTTTCGTATTAAGAATTAGATCTAGAGCGAAACGTGCAACAATAAACGATGTTTCGAGGTCAACATCATAAATAATAAAAGCATTGAAAGGTACCACTTTAAAAGCATAGTTACTGCATTCGTTATGTTATTTACTCCAACAAGCACATAAATAGAATTAACCCCATGTGGGAACCCCATTGCAGACACTGTGACTACCACGAGGAGACCGTTGAACATCTTCTCCTTCACTGCCCAAACCTGGCAGTTCTTCGACGCAGGCTCCTACACACACCTACAGACTTACAAAGCCTACTCTACTCTGGCGCTGACCAGATGACAAGGACATTTGGTTACTTGAGGGAGGCATTGCGCTGCGAAGAGAGAAATGCTCGCAGCTAAAGGGATTTGAAAACAACAACAACAACATGTTATTTACTGTGAATTCCGAAAGAGTGGATGGCTGGAGGGTGCACTGGTGTAGTTTGCTTATGCTTTCCTATCAAACATGATATCTCTCCTCCTTTTCTGAGCTTGTAAAACCTCTAAACTTCTGCACTTACATGACTTCATTGTGTTGTAGTGCTGTAGAACTGTTACTGAACCTAAACAGAATAAGAGGGATAGGTGGCACAGGCATACGAAAAATAAAAGAATGACACACGTGTGCCCTACAATCACGTTCCTGCGACAGATTTCGTTGGGAAAAAACAACAACTGAATTTGGTCAAGCTTACCAGACTTGTAGAAAAATCCTTTGCAAACACTTCGATAAATTGTATCGGTCCTGTTCTGGTAGATAACTGACGTGAATGAAATGAAATAGATTGATTGAGCGAGAGAGAGGGAGAGAGAAAGAGCGAGAGAGAGAGAGAGAGAGAGGGAGAGAGAAAGAGAGAGAAAGAGAGAGAGAGAGGGGGGGAGAACGCTGAAATCTCTTGTCGTCAAACAAGCGACGAGGTTCGTATGGCCTCCTGGGCTGTCGCAGGCTTTCGCTGGAACTGTTGGTCCGCGAACATCTTTTATCGTCTATCCTGTGTGACCGCAGCTGGTTCCACACCAGGGCTAGCTTCACCTCTCGCTACCTCAGCCACACGCACTCACCTCTCTTTCTTCTTAACGCACCTCGTGAAAACTCACTTCTTTTCACCTTCTTCTCTTTTTATTTATCTCCCTCTAACTATCTCCCTCTATATCTCTATCTTTCGTTCCCCCCCCCCCCCTCGAAAAAACCCACCCATTCTTTACAGCACACTTGCTTTCCTATGGAAACAGTGAAACAGTACCAATCATCCCTCTCTCCCCCTCCTCCCTCTACACACACAAACCCATCCACAAGTTCAGTCGTGCCCTTTCTCCCCTCCCCTCCGCCTACACCTCTTTGTTTGAGCCAGACCGAGGGAAAGTTTCCTTCTTGGGGAGTCGAGACTGTCCCGTGAGTCGAGGTTGTCACTGGTTTTTTTACCTGGACATCAGTGAATTAGCGCGGCAAACAAACTATAGGATAGTGTGTCTGTATACGAGTACTTGCACCCCTTATAACCCTCTCCATATTTCCTGGCCTTTGTATAATTATATTGTACA
>NW_004798185.1:166001-169336 GCF_000002075.1 Aplysia californica
GAGGGGGCTTCAAAGTAAACAATTTCAAAATCTTCCTTTTCTCTCGTCCTTTTTGACAAACTTCTTTGCAGATGGCATTAGGCAATGGAAGCGGCTCTCTAGAAAGCTATCGGAGAAACAATTCAAATTTAGGGGGAAAGCATTCATGTCCACTCGAAACTAAATCGGTCTTGGATTTTGATGTACCTAAGATACGAGTATTCCTTCAAAGTGAAGACAGTTTTTAAACATTTGTAACCAACTGAAACTTAATGTATGTTACTTTTTTTTATTACAGAGTGTTTCCTGAGATTGTTGAGAAACCTTTTTCTGACATGGAGAAGACTCCCAGCTCAGCTTTAGCGATGTCTTCGTGGCTTAACTCCCGAAGGACGCAGTGAACACACATTGTTTCATGTCTGATCAGCAGCGATCCGAAGGCAAATTGGACAAATTTCAAACTGACACACACGAAATAGAAACGCGAATTCCCATGTTTCATTATCATAGTTTACATTTTGTTGCTTACCTATTTTACTTCCAGGCTAAGAAAACAAGACTGAAAAATCAGTTATATTAACGAAGTTATTGTACATCTCTTTCATTGCTCCAAACAGCGAGTCTTGTCGAAATACCATAACACACGTCCTTAAAACAGTTAACTTTGTGTCGATATATCCTTAGTGAAGTCCAGAGCCTCTTTTTTATATCTTTTAAGAGCCTCTTGAGGCTATAACCGTGTGTGTTTCTACTTCACACCAGCCCTTGCATGACGTGTCTAGGGGGTCAGTCGAAGCTGACAGTCCGTCTCTGACGTCGCCAATGAACCCTGGTTCAACTAGGTGTCATCGAATTTGGGTTTTCAACGTCAGGAAAAAAGTGCTACACGATAACCCGTCTGTCTCGGGCGTTATGTTCCCCCCAAAGTGTGAAATATGCTAATTGATTTCTTTGAATAATAATCCAGACGCAGAAGCTGACATCGATTGAGATTGGGAAAAGACTCTGACGCACGCTTAAAACCAGTCAGTTTATAACGCTCACAATTTTTTTATGTTAAAGCTTGGGAAAACATGTATGTGCAATGCGTACTCAACGCACATTCTTTTAAGTTAAATACAATTTATGAAACTTTGAAAAGCTCAAGTTATTTTGAGGAAAAACACATTATTATGTATTACTTATCGTTTTCAAAGGTGAACACTTTACTGTTCAGACGCTTTTCGGTTCAGCTAACCGCTACACCACAGACGATCGTATGTGGAATACGGTATCTATCTATCTATCTATCTATCTATCTATCTATCTATCTATCTATCTATCTATCTGGTGAATGTTTCACTACAGCCCTACAACTTAGGCCGTTGTAATTGGCAGGTAAACGTTTTTGACTTTCCTCCGATTTAGAAAAAAAATATAGTTTCAAATTGAAACCCCCTATATAATTCCAGCAGTGATTTCATATGGAAAACGAATTGTTGAAACATCTTGAACTGTTATCACGTCTCCTGTTGGAGCTTCTACTGTGATCTTCGTTTCTTTTCTTTCTTTTAGCAGGATCTTCTACCAGCAGCGTTTATTAACGTGGGCGTTTGGTATTTTTGGTTGGCGGGGGGAATAACGGGGGAAGGGACAGGTGTCATTTTTATCTACGTCTTTAACACTCACCGTGCGAATACTGTTTCAATTAATGTTCCGGTTGTCTGATATTCTACGTCAAAAACTTCACATAATTTTATTATTGTCCAGCCACCTTTTGTTACCTCATCATTTGAGTCAGAACAAAGGTGTATCAAATTTCAACGAAAGGGTACGTGATATCAAAGCAACAATACACCTCGACACTACACATGACACGCTTTAACAGAAACAGCTGGTAGACAGGTACACATTAAATTGACAGCAGAGGTATGAAAAAACGACAGGGGGGGCACAAAAAGGTTGGAATATTGGTATTCCCAGTCAACCCGATTTGGCTGTGTGAAACATTTCTGAGGTAGCCAACCTTTTATGACCAAACTACGGCATGTGGTTGGTTGGCAGGTGCTTTGATGTAGTTTGCTCCTTCTTCCTCTTACGAAACATACATCGTCCGTATCTCTCTCCTCCTTCGTTTGTACGTTTGTTTCTCTCTTGTAATACCTCTATTCTTCTACTCTCGTATGACTTCGTTGTGTTGCAAGTGCATAAAAGGGTTTATTAAAACTAAATGAACTCTCCTTTTTCTTTTGTGTGTGTGTGTGTGTGTGTATGTGTGTATGTGTGTGTGTGTGTGTGTATGTGTGTGTGTGTGTGTGTGTGTGTGTGTGTGTGTGTGTGTGTTTGTGTGTGAACTGGTGTGTGTGTGCTTTTGTTTCAGCTGGGAAAAAGCCTCCTACATTCTGTTTTCTTACAGTCCTTGAGTCCCACATACCCCCTGGGTCGGTGCTTTTGGCTGACCAATGTAGTAGTTCAGAAACACTAAATCGGAGGAAAGTCAGACTCTTGTAACAAAGCCTCCAAACTTCTACACTTATAGGACCTAATTGTGTAGTAAGTCCCTAAAAAACGCTTACTTTTACAAATGGTGTCATTCAGGAGCTTATAACTTAAAAAACAAAAATTTTAAAATATCTGGCTACTTTCTGGATAGACTCAGTTTCGTGGCCAGCACAAAATACCCAGACGACAGGAGAAAACGCTGGTCATGTCCAAAACCAAAGTCCTTTTCTTCTTATCCCCACTGTGCAACAAAATAATGATATGACAAGATAAAACATATAAACAATGACCTCAAGATTAATATTTAAACTGTGGAATACAAAATCTTTCATAAATTCTACACATGAAAGAAGCAGGATAAATTAAGTCTCTGGATCTAAATTCTCAGTAAGTCGCGAAACATTTGACGTCGCCAGTTAATCTTTTGTCTATGTTTTCCATTTGGCACATAATATTGGCAGCTGTTTCCGAATGAACAACTACGGTCTTTTTTAGTTTAGTTTTAGTAGAGGTTTTACGGCGCTCGCAACTGCATAAGGTCATATGAGCGCCAGAAGATTAGGTGTTACAAGATAGTAACAAACATAAAAAAGAAGAAGGGGAGATAAGGATGATAGATGTTTGACAGAAAAGAAGAAGCAAACCACACCAGAGCACCCGCCAACCAACCACCTACGGTCTTTGACTTTACAGCAACAAGGTGTTTCTGAATTACTACATTGCTCAACCAAAAGCACCGACCGAGGGGGTATGTGGGACTCAAGGACTTTAAGAAAACGGAATGTAGGAGGCTTTTTCCCAGCTGAAACAAAAGCACACAGACACACACCAGTTCACACACACACACACACACACACACACACACACACACACAC
>NW_004798185.1:170614-171732 GCF_000002075.1 Aplysia californica
ACACACACACACACACACACACAAATGCCGATTTTAGATTGTATTCTTAGTGTTAATTCAAAATTGAATTTAAACTACCCCTACGTAATTATTCAATTGAATTAACTTTACCAAAACCACATATTATTTCACAGAAACTTAATATGTGAGGCAGCGTGGTGGAATCAGGCTCTCGTCAAATTTTGGGCATGTAGAGGTTTTGGTCTCATCGTAAAGCTTGTTTACTTATGTTTATTTGGATGAAAAAAATTTCCATTTATATTGAATACAAGTCGAGATATAAGCGAATGAAGGAGGCGGGGGTCACCTGTTTTCAGAGGTAAAATTTGTGAGAAAATGGCAGCCAAAGACTAGTTATTTCCCCAGCTTAAGACTCCGTGGTAACTGAAAATTTACTTTTTTGTGCCTTTAACCAACGTTTTTCAGAAAAATCCACACAGAAATGAGTTCTGTAATGGACATGAAAGGTGTTGGGCAAAAAAAAAAAAAAATTTGATCATAATTCACGAACCAACAGAAAAAAGCAAGTTTCTCCACTTTGATTATTTTGAGGAGAGCCTGATTCCACCACGCTGCCTCACATATAATAACCTGTTAAAAGACTTCATTTCTCACAACAGCCTGTAAGTACTGTCAAACTCTACAAAGACTACATTTCTTTTTTTTTTAAACCCACGTATTCTACGAAGACATAAACGTATAGCCAAAATAAGGGATCGTAACTCTAAATCAAGTTGATAGCAGGGGTGGAAGAGCCGATTTTTCCCTTTTTTTGGAAGGGAGGGGGGGGGGCTGTTTTTTCACGCAGCTTCCTAGAAATACATGACAAATTATTATGATTATGTCAGACTGGTTGGGGGAAAAGTCAGATCAGGTTCTCAGACTTTCTATTGTTTTTAAAGTTCTAAATCTTACCTTTGAATACTACCTGTGAGGAAAACGCGCTTACAGAGAATACTGTCTGTGAGAAACACACGCTTACAGTGAATACTGTCTGTGAGAAATACACGCTTACAGTGAATACTCTCTGTGAGAAATACACGCTTACAGTGAATACTGTCTGTGAGAAATACACGCTTACAGTGAATACTGTCTGTGAGAAATACACGCTTACAGTG
>NW_004798185.1:172871-174787 GCF_000002075.1 Aplysia californica
GCTCTCTACGAAGACCAAGAACAAAAGACCAAATCGTCAAAACCAGTGAACCCGGTGGTCCTGTACGTGAAACTATAAAATCCCCCATGAACGCACGACGTCAGAAGGACCACAGCACAGCCTAATTAGGCTCAAATGACAGTAAATTACTTTGTGCCCGAATTCCAGGTATACGTCATGGGGCGTGCCGGATCTTGTGTACGTACATGTCGATGGTGTAAGGAGCAATCAGTGGAATAAGTACCCCTTGGACCACAAGCGCCAACGTGGGGAGCCACGGAATGTTGTATTGCACAATACTCAATGCTGCTTCCGCTTGTGTATGTCGTCATCGCTTTCGTTGCTGTTTTTGTTGTGGAAGAAACAGATTGGTTGGGTTGGGGGGAGGGTGCGGCGGTGGCAGCAGTGAGCGTAGTGGTGGGGTTGGGTTTTTTTATGTAGGTATTGTTACATCCCTATCGAAACAAATTAGACCCATTAAGAGGTGGTCTTCGGCCATGCCTTTAAGGGATAACCTGGGTTTAGAGGAATACAACATCCCAACAGAAAGACAGATAACCTCGACATAAATTTTCCCTCTACGGTAAGTGAACTCAGATTCAGATTTTCTGAATGCGACAAGACGACGTACAAATGCTACACTACAGACGCTAATTGTGCGGTGGTTGTGATGTTTTAAACAAATACAAGGATTAAAGAATAAGGGAAGCCTTTTCCCGGTTTGTGGCTTTGTTGGGTATGCTTTCATTGTGGTAGTATTAAAGTGCTGTTAGTATTGTTGTTTATTGCTGTTGTTGTTCTTTCTGCTGCCGCGGCAGCTGGCGTGAAGACGATTGTGATGATGATGAAGAATATGAAGCTGAGGAGAAGGATGAGTAGAAAAAGGAGAAGGGGAGGGGTTAAAGAGGAGGGTGAAATGAATAGGTTAGGGAAAGGAGCTTCATAACCACTTGTCATAAAACAAACTTATTTCAATATGTGAGCACTGTATAACAGAAACTTAATATTATGATAGTAACCCATCGTTAAACGTTGCAAAACAAGTAGCAGTGTGAATTATTGGTACTATGTAAGGGTATATAAAATCTTTAGAGCTGCCCAGACTACTGTTAACACCCCGTAATCAATCCCTATTTCTGGATGCAGTCGGCCTGAAAAGGAAAATGTCGTCATGACTATTTATGCTCGTCATGTTAAGTAGCAGTTCGAGTCTTCCCTCCTGCTCCTGCTCTCTGAAAGAAACAGAATGCTGCATTTAAAGATAGTAGTGGGGAATAGGAGGAGGAAAGTAGAATTTTTGGGAAAGAAGAACAGACAGAAAGAAAAGGACAATGAGATATGGCAGAGGAAAAGCCGGGTTGCAGACTCGCAACCGAAAGGTTGTCAGTTCCAATCTCGCCAGGGGCCATACGTTGTGTCCCTGGGAAAGGCACTTTGCATGAATGTTTTTCACTTCACCGAGCTCTTCTCTATTTGATAGTATTTGAACGCATGAGATCGATAGCTGGCACTGTATGCTTCCTTGGGAGCCTAGAATGTTTCTCAGTGTTCTCAAATGGTCTGCTAGGGTAATAATAGTTGTAAAGCGCATAGAGCATGCTGCAGAGCATGGGTATGCGCTATAAAAATTCAATTATTATTATTATTACAATCCCTGAGGCTTGTACTATTAAAGATGTGGTTTTAATTCCTGTAATGCTTCCCTCCCACTCCATGAAAAGAACGATTAGCTTCTCCATTTCTATAGCGACTGGCGTCTGTGGTCTAGCAGTTAAGCACTTTCTCGGTCCTATGCAATAGAACTGAGTTTGATTCCTGTGTGGTGAGAAGTTGATCGAGCTACTCCGTGTGTCTCTTAGAAGGTTGAATCACTCTCAGCCAGGTTTGGTCCTGACAGAAAGGGTCGAAGCCTACTT
>NW_004798185.1:179135-180585 GCF_000002075.1 Aplysia californica
TATATATATACCCTTGATGTCAATGCAATGTGAATGGCAAAATGTTTAATTGCCTGTCGTGGTAAGCTGAGACTACTTTAGTTAGAAATTGCTCAGTCACGCCCGTTAAGTCCAATCGGAAATGAGCAATTTTCTCATTTTGCAGAAACCCATTCTTCAAAATCCTACAGCATAATCAGTTCAAAGCACTTAAAGCTCAAATGAACGATCGAAATGAAGTAATCTCGAAAAACTGCTGTATTGTGATAGAGAAAAACCCCTCCATCCCCTACCCGCACCCATTTTAATCTTTCAGCCACTCTGGTACAGTAGAGTGCAATGATGCATTCGACTTACTTGGAAGTTTGAAGTTTAAATAACGAACGGGTCCAAGTTATTTTTCTCGTCATTTCTATGAGACTCTCAGCCTTTGGTTCTGAAATGGGCTCAACCAATGATGACTTCTTCTATTTGTATTATAAGAATAATTTCTAGCTTTCCAGTGACACTGAATGAGCACCAGACTTTTCCAGCTTTTATTTTCGTTGCTATGACCATTTGCAACAACTGACAATGTTCTGATTTCTTTGCATTCCTAAGTGTCCGCGCAGATGTCCAACACAAACACTACGAATAAATGTTTTAGCTGTCATTACTTTTATTCCTTACAAGAAGTACATCTCTACCCTTGTATTGACACAGTTTTGTGGTGGGTTTTTTAAATCACATAATATATCTTTCTTAGTTGTATGCAGGCTGCCACAGACACGGCATCATTCATGAACAAAGAGTAACTTTGTCCTGTGTAATGGTAAAACAAAAGAGCTAGCGCTGAGTGTCTTTAGTTTAAAAATGCAGATGTGCATCTTTCTTCTCTTATAACTTGACTATTACTACTTGCGCAGATTTAAGATTTCTCATGGTAAAAGACATGATATTTGTAGTCAGTTTAACACAGAACCTGGAGAGATCTGTGGTGCTGTTTTTAAAAAAACAATCAATTATTCATGAGTATGTATGTAACAAAAATAGGACAAATTGGGTACTCTACAAACATTTGTCTAGAACAAAAACCTAGACACAGAAATTAACCATTCAAATGCTGAATAAATCGCAAGACATTGAGCTCTTAGTTCATCCACGTAATGGTTTACTGTGTGGAAAGGGGAAGAAGTTATATCGTTTCAAACGTAGACAAAAATGCGAACTTCTTAACCAACACCGGCAAAATCGCTTCAGGGCTAATTAACCCCGTGACCCCGAGCCGGGGAGCTCCGGCGGGCTGCTGAGTCACGCTAACAAAAGGAAACAGAATCAGGCGAAAAGTAACGCCGTGTATTATATATTGATGTTGATTTTGATGATGATGATGATGAGGATCTTCTTCTTCTTCTTCTTCTTCTTCTTCTTCTTCTTCTTCTTCTTCTTCTTCTTCTTCTTCTTCTTCTTCTTCTTCTTCTTCTTCTTCTTT
>NW_004798185.1:182222-184223 GCF_000002075.1 Aplysia californica
CCCCCCCCCCCCCTCTCCCTTTCCAAAACTCTGGGCCACACACAATAATAGTTTAATCAAAGGCACGCAGTATAATTTGTCTTTATTGTGTGTTTGTAAGCTTTGTAGAGTTGGGGTTTTGGTCATACTAAACCTCTAGTTAGTTTAATGGTACCTGTACTTCCTATGCTACATTTTTTTAAAACGATGTTCGTTTGATTTAACATTTTAGTATATGCTATTATTCTTTTTTTATGTATTACTCGAACTTTAGTTTTGAGAGTCAAGGTTTTGATAGAAAGTGAGGAAATTGTAAATTGAATACCATCTATTTATTTATTCTTTTGTGTTTATTTACTAATTTATTTACATGTTTTGTTTACTTAATTAGATCATCTGCGGCATTTATATGACCTTATTGTTTTGCAAGTGCCGTGAAACTCTTCTAAACCTTAGATTACTTATTTATTCATTTATACATTTATTTATGTGCCTATTTCTTTATTACATTATCTATTTTCTTATTTATCTATTCAAGCATTTATCTAATCAATTGTCTTCGTGTTTGTCTATTTGTCTGTTAATTTATTGTAAGAGGAAAAGAAGGGGAAAAGGGGGGGGGATTCCTTTCCTGTGTTCAATTCAGCCAAAGAAAAACTCTCACGCAAACGGGGGGGACAAACAGTTACTGTAGTGGCACTGTATTCACAAACAGACACAACATACTTAGAGAAGTTTGAGTCGTACAACAAGGAGAGCTAGGGTGGACAAAGCGTGGTTTGACAAGTTCCCTTTCCAAAGGCTCCCATCCTAGCTTCCGGGGGGACAACTGGGCCGGACGACATTCGCCAGCTTTCGGAGGGCCTCAAGTCAACTGATCCACTGAAACGAGAGTGGAGAAAGGAAATTCAAATTAGAGGACACCTGAACTCCAAAAGAGGAATTGTTATCATTCTGAGCTGACATTTAAATCGCTAATCGCGTTTTTTCGTTAGGGTTCTGAAGCTGTTGAACCGGTGAGTTCAGTTATTATTATTAATATTTTGATATTTTGATACTGCGATTTCTTCTTTCTTCTCGTAAAAAGGTAAGGGGAAATAATAAAAGGAAACTGCTCGGAGAGCAGAAAATACCGGGGGGATATTTTCGAAGATGAAGTATTTGAAGACAGGAAAATTTCAGTCGCATGACTTTTTCAGCTTACTGTCTCGATTTCGGGCTTGGTTTCAATTAGACTAAAATGTAAGTTGAAAGTAGAATTCACAAGGAAGGCCGTCCGAAATCTAGCGATGCCCAAACATGTATCGATACTGGGGGACAGGGGAGTGAAAGAGAACAGAGCTCAGGCTGGCGTTCAGGGCAGAAGAAAAACTAGAACAGGAACAAAACAGTGTAACACATTTCAACCACACAGACGACACCAGAGAAGGATAGAATCTACGTAGGATCACACTTTATCACAGAGAAACTACGTTTAAACACATTATCTCGTCAGACAAAAAGTAGGAAACAAGGAAACGAATATGACAGTTGCTTCTGCTCAAGTGAAAAAAAACAGCTGCTGTAGAAAACGCAAACGAACAGTGCACCTATTCACGTCAGACAAATCAAATTCAACCATGAGACGAAATGTTTGCAAATATGCAAATACAAGTATACAAAAACAAAATAATAGTTATGACGTTGAACAACAAAATAAGTGACGTGGCAATCACACGTTTCAGATCTCCCTGGTGATTGAGTTCAGTTCTCCAATTATCAATACAATTCTATGGTAACTGCTCGAACATGCTGTAAACCCATAGAGCAGGACTCTACCTCAGGCAAATTGGGATATTCAGAACACAACAGGACAAACGCCACCCTCCCCATCCCCAATCCAAGACACATTTATTTTGAAGTGCTTCAAAGAATTGGAAGCACACATGTAAGAAATTATTCATACAGAGGTAAATACCTTGTCAACCTCCTCTCTCTCTCTCTCTCTCTCTCTCTCTCTCTCTCTCTCTCTCTCTCTCTCTT
>NW_004798185.1:184569-185860 GCF_000002075.1 Aplysia californica
CCATACACACATACCGTTTCTTCCCACAGTGCCAACAGTTTCCACGCCTCAACTTTCAAACAGTTCCACAGACACACAATCAAAGTAAGCAAAATACATTTTGAAAAACCGTAATTACAAATACATTAAAAAAACTTCCTGGTCCACGCCAAGTCAGACAATAATCTCTGTAAACATATTATTGACCTAGAAATCCTTCCAGCCTACTCTGTAATTATAACATCCAAAGAAGAAAATAATGGAAGCCTAGTGCACTTGACAAAACACAACATCTTTTAATTTAAACCTTTTTGTCCTTGAAGGTTAAGGGCACTTAAAAAGACTTATAAGAATAGTCAGATTTTATTTCATCATTATCATAATGTTTTATTCGGTTTTTGCTTTTATCATTTATACAAAAAGTTGTTGTTGTTGCTTTTTGCACCACACCAGATTAGAATGTATTCACACATTGAGCTTTTCTTTTAAAGTTTATCCTGCAAAAGTAGTGTCTGTGTTTTACCACTCAACCTATTTTGGTACACCAAAAAATACGCTACGAAACACCTTGAAAACGTCTCTCCATGACTTTCAACACAAATCCCTCGAATTGAGAGCGCCTAGCTCCCGACAGAACTAGTTTAAGAACAGCAATCACAGTGGACGGCACGTCTTATGAGGCTTCACAAATAAGAAATGCTAAAACTAAAACCTAAAGGAAAAGCCCCACAAGCTGCGCATATCCGCACGTGGAAGTGGAGATGCTCAAAATGTGGCGGCAAATATTTCTCTTCTAGAATTGGTCTCATTGGCCATAGAAGAAGACACAAATCAATCCAACCTTTAAATTCTCCTACTTCGTTTGAGAAAGACTCTCCACTGCGGATGCATTGGTCACGGTCAGACATTGACGGTCTAACTACTACATGTACTATTATTTTTACTATTACTAAAACAATTTTTAAAGCTTTGCTATAAAAACAAACCCTTGCATAACTATGAGCACAAAATAGGCCAATAACGATAACAATATGTACAACAGACTTTTATCTAAAAAATAATAAACTTAGATAAAACATTGTTGCTCGCCCACGACGTGGCATCTTGTCCAAACACAAATCGAGGTCCCTGCAGAAAGCGGAAAGGGAGCAAAGGGAGAACAACGCTAACCGAGATGGCTTATTTCAAGGCACTGTATTGCTTGAGGTTAGACAATGCGAAGTTTATATCAAACTCGATCATCAAGCGTCCAATGACACACTTGCAACACTTGTAGAAACGATCAGTATTTTTTGGTAGACATAGGTGACCT
>NW_004798185.1:187090-188547 GCF_000002075.1 Aplysia californica
GGTGGGGGGGTCATATTTAAAAACTCGTTGGGACAGTTCTGGACAAGTGAAAGGGAATAGAGTACGTGCATTTGAAATTCGCTCTCAAAGTCGTTTACACAAAGTGTTAATTATACATTAAGGGGAACTCATCCGTGAAATTACTTTCTCTGATCTTTACAAGTAATGATGAGAGTCATGGGAGGTACCCCGGGTATCCCGCGTCAGCACTTACGTTGATGGCAACTGACCAGGAAATGCCATGACTTAAACATGAAGATATGTGGATTTGTTGGAGGGGGGGGGGGATAAAAGGTCATTAAAGGCTGCTGCCCATGGTCCACGTTTGCCTCAAAAGATTACACAAATGACAACTGCTCAGCAAAAAGTACACACAGTTAGTCCATTTTCCAGATTAAAACAAACTTAAGCTTCAGGGGTAATGATACTCTTCAAGGACGATATAAATATTGCATCCGTACAGAAAAGTTGTCAGTTTTATACGACAGTGTTCTTCAGCTCGTGACTCCGACTTTTTAATTTGCTCCAGAGAGGCGGAAGAATATTTACATTTCGCAACGTTGTTGCAGAATTTCGAGATAGTTTGATGCTTTTACTTTTATGTATGTTTCTAATAAATTAGTAATATGTCAGTTTATCAATTCCTATTTGTTTTTCTTGCTAGGTTCTTATAAACTATTTCGTCTTAAGTCTACGTGTCCACCAAATTAAGATCATTCCCAGGCCATGCTAATGTACGACGTTTTTGCATGGTGTAGAACCAACTCAAGACGATCCACGTCCACCACGTCAGGCCAGCTAGGCCTAACCTATTTTACTTTAGTCTATTTGCATATGAGCCTAGCCTGCAACTGACGAAAAATGCCAGTAGACTTGCCCACTAAGTGTCCGTTTTGAGTGGGGCATCTCCTTGTTCTCATTTCATCAATTTCAGGCTGTTCACATAAGTCTGCAATCATCTGTTGGCTTTTGCGTATCCAAAGTAGCTGGCCAGGCACCTGCGGGTTTCGCTAGGAGCAACTTTTTAGTTAATCTCTTATAAACAGTGCCCGCCGCAGGCTAAGGTCCTTTGGATTTATGTAATTTGACTTAGTGCATGGTGAGAGGCTACTAACAAGGCGGCATATCGATTCTTAGTGACAAGACAAACCCCCTGACTCTTTCGAAGAACAACATACAATATCCCTAAATTTCGTTCGCCCAATCGTATTTATGGCATAAATAAATGTTTGTCCTAGGTCCTATCCACAACGCACCAACACACAGTGTCTGTCAGATGCTACGATGACGTCAAAACCCAAGCAGTCGGTGGTTCTGTTATACCAACATGTGTCACTGATATTTTAGGGGAAGGTTTGGATCCCTTGTTTATCCTCTTTTGCTTGCCAACCAAGACACTATCTTTAATGCATATACAACGTAACACCAATACAGAAGTCAGTCCCGTATATATATAT
>NW_004798185.1:188702-190246 GCF_000002075.1 Aplysia californica
TATATATATATATATATAAAGACACAGTTTTGAACATGTTGTAATGTATAACAAGGGAGAACGATCTATCAGCCGTGTGTTTTGTACCAGTGTGTGAATTATTAATCAACGTTTACCATCGCTCAACTTGGTCGATCCTCGAGAAATAATCCTCTTCGACCCATGAGTACAACCATTTTATGGCCACTGCATTATTCAAGATTAATTCATCTTATGGACGCTGTTGGCCACGGTTCATTAATTTAATTCTTCCACGCGAGAAGACTCCAAGCTCAAAACGAAACACCTTAAATCTAAATCTCTTTCGGTATTCTGACTGATGCAGGACACATGTCATTCAGTAAGATAAGTCGGTTAATTGTTCGATTGATCTGAGAGTCCTCATTTTTTAAATTTTGAAATCAATTAATGTACACCGAGTTACTGACATTTTCTCATAACGATTTGTGTAGTCTCAAGTTTGTTGGGTTTTTTGTTTTTGTTTTGTTTTGTTGTTGTTTTTGGGTTGTTTTTGTTAATTGCTTTTGCTTGGTTCGTTCTCCAGTACGTGAGACAAATACATGAAAAAACTTCTACAATACAGTCTAACCTACTCTAACAGCTACCTGCATAAAACGATCACTTGTACAGAAAGGCACTTCCTATTTTCTCCCTGGAGGTTATTTGTTTATTTTCTCCTTTTTTTTACATTTTAAGAACACTGTGTTAGAGGATCACCTGTCTAAGACAGACTTTTCTCCACGACAATGGGTGGCTGTCCTAGACAATTTCGACAGTG
Source organism: Aplysia californica (assembly GCF_000002075.1). Taxonomy (NCBI): domain Eukaryota; kingdom Metazoa; phylum Mollusca; class Gastropoda; order Aplysiida; family Aplysiidae; genus Aplysia; species Aplysia californica. The sequence goes on from NW_004798185.1 coordinate 189,481, forward strand.
TCATCACTTTGAGTTGGGGGATCAAGAAGCGAGTTGCTCCTCTTGTCTTACATGACAATACAGATATACGTAGCCAGCTTCATGAAACTAGGTCAGGGGGGGGGGAACATGCCAGTTATGTAATCGTCATGCTAGAAACATTTTTGTATCGCTAACCGGTGATCTGTATTGTTCTCCCAAGAATGTTTCAAACTAGATGCCTCTGGCGATAATCGTGCTTCAGTAGGTATTTCCTATCTCGTAAACTGCCATGTGACCCAAGGTATTGCACACGATCTGATCATTATACCATATGCATGAGGAAATAAAACAACCCAAGAAGAAAACCTCGGAATAAATTATCAGAGCTACACGCTCCCAAACTAGGTCGTTTATGATTCCACAAGAGTATAACCAAAATAATAACTTCTGTACGTTTTTATGTTATTTAAGGAAGCTTTTGATCCTTCGTTGATCTACTAGACCTATTTCTGGTGAACCAAGACAATATCCTGAAAACATTATATCGTAACACCCAGACAGAAGTCTTGTTTCTATATCCAGACAAAGTTGTGAACACGTTGTAATGTATTGCAAGGGGAAACAATTGTCCTCAATGAGTGTTTTTGCTCAAATATGTTTCCCAGTAATCAGATATCTCAATATGTTACATTCTCCAATGAGTGTTTTTGCTCAAATATGTTTCCCAGTAATCAGATATCTCAATATGTTACATTCTCCAATGAGTGTTTTTGCTCAAATATGTTTCCCAGTAATCAGATATCTC
>NW_004798185.1:191929-192294 GCF_000002075.1 Aplysia californica
ACACACACACACACACACACACACACACACACACACACACACACACACACAAAACCCCAAACAAAGAACACATCCTACGGTTCAATCCCAGGCAGTCCTTCCACTCGTCATAGGTGATCTTCTTGTTCTTGTCCACGTCACAGTAGCGCAGGAAGCTCCGACGACACCTGCGAGGGTACGCCTTATTTTTCAACGTGGAGCGGCGCAGGGGACGCCATTCTTTCCGCTCCAACACCTGGAAGTAGGTCGAGATTTTATTCATTGTTTAGGCTAACCAATTCACTCTCAGGCCGACTCTACTATTCTATAGATATACACATAATAGATCTGATACCTTTTCTCACGGGTGAACTGAGACAAAAAGA
>NW_004798185.1:193400-195330 GCF_000002075.1 Aplysia californica
CAAAAAAATACTCCCAAAAGAAACCCCTTACAAAACAGACCCTCTTGTCTTTTTCAAGCTTCTGTTATTTGCTGAACGGACAGTTGATGAGTGACTGGTTGATTGATTGGCTAGTTACCTGAATCTTCACTGACCGACTGATTAACTGATGAGCACACTGGGGACAAGGTTCGTTAGTTTCATTGATAGGTTGATCGATCTATGGATTTACTCTTTAGGGACGTAGTGGATACATGTGACATTTTCGAACGAGCATAAACAAGTCAGAACACAAATTTGTGTGCTTCGTGGTTTGCACGTCGAAGTGACTTTTTTAAGTTAAAAAAAAAACACACCCTAAAAAACAACAACGTAATTGAAAAATCTGTCTGTGTGTGCGTGTGTGTGTGTGTTTGTGTGTGTGTGTGTGTGTTTGTGTGTGTGTGTGTGTGTGTGTGTGTGTGTGTGTATGTATGTTTATGTTTGTGGTGAACCCCCAAACCAATGGTCCAGAATCTGGACACTGGACTATAAAAATTGACGAAGCGTAACGAAGTTATTTTAAGAGCAGAGCCCAAGACAGTGCGCCATCAAGCGTTGCCGATAGAGCAGAATGCATGTCCTCAGTGAGTGAAGTAACCTGCTCACCTGCACACACCAGCAGTGGCCGGTGGAGTGACACTGTGCCTTCTCCCAGTCTCCTTTGGCTGTACACACAGGGATGAAAGGCTTGGCGTTGGGCTCTTGTGAGTTGAAGGCCATGGCAGACTCTCTCTCCTCCGGGCAGCTCTGGGCCGTGTCTGGGTTGAGAGATAATGCAGACGTTTTGGGGGTGGGGAGGGGGTGGGGATGGGGTTAGAGAGAATAAGATTTTGGTCAAGTTTTAATTTTGATACGAGTTTTACGACACTTGCAGCATAATTGGGTCATACAAGTTCCGAAGATTAGAGATTCTAAAGAGTAACACACTGAGAAAGGTTAAGGGTATGACAACTGTAATAGTAAAAATAAAATACAATCTGAGACAATTTTCGTTTTTTTTATGCTCTTTTCTCAACTAAAGATACTGTTTCAGTTTGGGTTGTTTGTTACAGAAAATGTAACGAAGAAAACTGTTCTTCATTGTTGTTATAAAAAGTGTTTTGTTTTGTTTCGTTTTACATCTTCATACTGCAGATGGATGATCTGAGGATAAAACATCCTATTTATCCGGAAGAGCCGAGTATTGAACTCACATGTTTATGTTTATATGGCAAGCCTGACACCCTCCTGTTCTGTCAAAACACGTTTGATATTTCTTCATCCCAAGATGTATAATAATATACTTCTGTATTCTTTCCTCGTGGTCATTGTACGAAAAGACAAAAATAAACTTGTTTTTGTTTTTTTTAGAAAAACACCATTTTCGCACTTTTCGCACATTCAGTACAGTCCCTGACCGTACATTTTGCCTTTCGAATGATGTACACGAAAAAGAAAGCTTTTTAGAATATTGTATTGTTATTCCAAAGACTTGAACTATAAATATTATTGACCTAGACTGGTAACTGTCATGGACGCCACTCATTGCTCTCTATGACAAGTTCGTCGCTAAAGTGCGCACCATGCACGCGCTAATGAAGGCCAAAACACTACAGTTTCCCTTTTGTCGAGTGAGTGTGTGCAACGTTGTCTTCTCGCCCTTCATTTGGTTCCAAATAGAATCGTCAATGTTTTACGTTCCATGGTGACACGGAACTACGTAGAGCACAGTCTGGGATGTTATCCGTAAGCTGACAAAACGCTTTTAAAAATTTATTTACAGTCGTTTCGAAAAAAAAAGTGTTTTTTGTTAGCGTAACCATTGAAAAATAGAGTTCTTCCGAAATTTGAATTCGAATACATCTTTTTTTTAAAAACTAGTCACAGTTTCACTTTGATTTTTTTTCATACAAGTACGTTAACTGATCAG
>NW_004798185.1:195547-197075 GCF_000002075.1 Aplysia californica
TCTCTCTCTGCCTTTCTCGTGCACGCTCTTTCATGGGAGATAACTGAACATAGATTTTCTGTGAGAGTAATTCTCACTTGATTACGTCCCCTGAACCTCTGCGCGAACTCTTCATTATGCAAATAAGTGTATTAGTATTATTACTATTATTTCATCCGAAAAATTATTGTCAACGTTAATTTCACTGGATTCTGGCTACCTCTTTGCGAGAACAGGGGCTGGCTTGGTTGCGATACATACTCTTGAATTTGTTTTGGCCTTTTTTTTTTCGTCTGCTGCTTATTTGGTTGGGGGTTGGCTGCTGGTGGGATTTTTCGTTGATTTGAGTTACTTTTCATTTATGATTAAGGTGCCCCCTTAAAGTCATGCTAGTGCACAATCTTTTATTCTTATTCAAAGCCTGAAAAAGCATCAAGTAGGCGTCTAAGAAATGAAAGGACAATATTGATGAAAGCGCACAGCGTAACATGGCTGCTAAACTATATGCAAGGAAAATGGTGGAATATTTGAAGAGATCAAAAGCTTTTAGCATTTATTCTATTGGCAAAGAAGAAAAATAAAACAACCAGAAAATGCGATTGTGGCAATAGCACCGCGAAAACAAAATAATTGACATGGAAACAGAAAAAAGAGAAAAAAAAATATAGCTTGAAGGTTGGGCGTTTAAGTCATCCTGTAGCGTTGGCACCATGGCCAGATTTCTGCCAGCTCAATATAAGGCTTGATACTGGACAAGCCCAAGCGAAAAATCGAGAAAGCAGGGTAGCACAAGCTTAAGGAATAAATAAGGAATCACTAAAACAATACTATGAGCTGCATAAATCTAGATAAATGGATATTTTTTTCATCCAAATAAAGACAAGCAAACAAGCTTGAAGATGATAGCAATAACTCTACATGCCCAAAAATTGACGAGAGCCCGATTCCCCCACGCTACCTCACATATTATTTTGTTTATTGCCTATAATACATCCATGTCAATCGGGCTCTTTGGTGTTGCTGTCGCACGCAGGAGACCCGAGTTCGATTCCCGAGTGGGGTGATTTTTTATCGAGCATCTCCCTCTGTCTGGTTGATCCTGGGAGGTAGGGTAAAGGCCAGCCTCCTAAATGGCCTAATTGTGTCTCTCTCTCTCTCTCTCTCTCTCTCTCTCTCTCTCTCCCTCCCTCCATACATTCCAAACACTCACTCAGCTTGATTGTCAGCATCCTGTAATGCCTTCTTTCTCTCCCTCGTCAGGTCACCGATCAGGTCGACCAGGAATCGTCGCTTCTGTTCAAATGGGCACCCTGGTGAAAGCCAACAGGCAGAATTTCACTCTTGAACGCTCTATTAGACATAACTTTCAATCAATAATACTTTCAATTTTACAACACCCCAACAACATTAGCAACAGCAATTGTATTCATAAGAGCAGCAACAAAAGAGATATCTACTACACCTTGAGAGAATGCGAGAGAGAGAGAGAGAGAGAGACAGACAGACAGACAGACAGACAGACAGACAGACAGACAGACAGACAGACAGA
>NW_004798185.1:197175-198895 GCF_000002075.1 Aplysia californica
CACACACACACACACACACTCTCACTCTCTCTCATTCTATTCACCTATCTTCTTCACCCCTCTTTCTATTTCCCTTTCTACAATCGCCCTCTCTACCCCCCTCCCCCTCCTTCCTTCTGCCCCTTACTCTACCTCCCTCTATTTTTTTTATGGGGGAGGCTTACGATAAAGACACATTAAAGTGTCTGAGACACAGATTCCTTCCTTTCTTGACCCCCCATGCACTCACACAGACATACGTACAACATGACAGACAATAAATAGACAGACAAAGAGGTCAATAAACGAAGGGAGAGAAGGATAAAAGGAACACGAGCAAACACACACTTATACACGTGTGCTGGACAGTACTCAGGCTTTTTAAGATAATGGACTGAGCTTTCTGTTTATTATGACAAAAGAAAAACAGCTTGCGAGTTGACTGCCTGTGTATTACACATATGTATTATAACTTTCAAAACGGAAGCGCAAAGCAAAATCTCTTGCTTCACGACATCCCCAGCATTCATAACATTTATAAACACGAATCCAAAAGCCCCTCGATCACCTCTGAGTTTCCCTAGAACTTAGCAAAATCACGTCTATCAAAGATACCTTTCCAAAAATAATAAAACCCCAATTACTTTACGGTAAACGTCTGTATTTTCTCGGATACAACTTGTTTCCAGTTTCTCTACATGTTCAATGAGTTATTAGAGATCACTGCAACCACATCATTGGATGCCAAGAAGAAATGAAAAAAGGTGTACCAACTGGGGTCAATATGTGGTTTTAGATGGGATATAATGTATGAGCAGTGCTCTGTTCCTCAGATTCACTCCTACACGTTGTATATTTGTTTCCTTTATGAACGACCTATCATTTCTGTGTAAATGACCGTTTTTGTTTAGCTGACAGGCTTTGGCATAGCACAAAAAGAATCAAACATCATGAAATGAGGACAAACACATCTTGGCATTGCTGGGTTCTTACTTGAACTCCTGCTTCTCATCACTGAAAGAGAAAACGTTGTGGTGAAAGGGTGAAAGACATTGTTATAATGTAGGGCTGAAAAGTTAATTTCGTGGGGGTTGTATTTAAAGTAGGTGGGTTGTTTAGGTGGGGGGGGGAGGGGTTCGCTCCTATTGACACAATTTATATCATGTAGGAGGCGGACTTAGACCCTGCCTGTTACTGCCAGCCCGAGCTGAGACGGATGCAACGCCCCAGCAGAAAGACCGAAATACACAATCAAAATTCTCCCCACACGGGAATTGAACTTGGGTCTTCTGTGTGCGAATCGCCTCACCGCTGCACCGCAAACGCTGGGGTGCATTGTGATGGCGTTTTATCTAGACCAATCGATCAGAAAAGAGAACGAGATTCGAAAAAAAAAAGAACAGAGAAGAGAAAAGGCATCGTTTTACAAAAAAAGAACAGGAAAGAGACATCAGATGACAATCAAAAGTTAAGGATTAACATAATATGCTCTGGGAGAAAAGGGAGTATGCTATGTTTAGGCAGGTGGTGGAGTCTACGAAGGTGCCTCTACGTATGATATAAAATTCTATAGAGGAATGAAAAAAAAACTAGCAGAAAAAAAGGATGTCAGATTAATATACTGCGCTTTGTTTAAAAGTGTCTAGCATTTAGTCTGAAAAGAAGTATTGATTCTATAATAATATGATCAATTAGCGATGCTAATGAACCTACTACACTCTCTACTTTCGAACCCCCCCCC
>NW_004798185.1:198995-200563 GCF_000002075.1 Aplysia californica
TCTCTCTCTCTCTCTCTCTTTCTCTCTCTCTCTCTCTCAGCCCAGTCCCGTTCTCTCATCCCCCTCTCTATTTGTGGACATATAATGGTTCAGAGACATGCAAGCTTTTCTTCGCTCACGCAATTTTACTCCTATACCTCTTCTGTTGTGAAATAATGATTCCTGAGTGGGAAATTATTGTCTAAGTACAATATTGAATAATCTTTACACAATACCAAGCACAGTCACTAAATGGTACTGTACACTACTACCATGGCTAATTTACATAATCTATCTTCAAATTATCTGGCGCTCGTGTCATCAGCAGCAGTTGCAATCAGAATTTCATTTGTACCGAGTTAAAGGGTTAAATATATAAACGAGTGAGTACTGCATTGTATAGGATAAGAAGCGACAGTTTTTGAAATCGCTTTTTTCTTTAATTTTTACAAAACACAAACACACATCATCTAGTTTACGAAATAATTCACCTAGAAAACAATTTTCGTGACACCTAATTTTACAGAAATTGTATAATTTAATTTTTGTCAAGGAGAATGCAATCATTGAATGTTATAGAAAGAAGACAATCACATTGTATCGATATCGTTGACTAAATTGTATTTTTCCACAACAATTGAGGCTAGATTATAAAACTTTTCTTCATAAATTTATATAAAATACCATAAATATCCGTCACGACTTTTGACAGTGCGCGGATTTGATATCGTTTTTTCTTTTTTAACCTTATCCGTACGTCGAGTTTTACTATCGTATCCATACGGCATGAGGAACTCTGTGCCACCACTTTCCAAAGAGGAAATTTACTCTTTAATCCGATCAGTACGCTTTACATAGCAGTCTGTCAAAGTGATTTTTTGAGAAATACAGAAAGTTTCAATCAAAGAGATCTTCTTACTAGAAGAATTATTAAGTGTGAAGCATACAACCCCGTGGGTACAAAATGACCCCAGGGCGTACGGATAGGGTTACGTGCGCGGTTTCATTGCTTTCCCCTACCTTTGCGATCCTGTGGGTCGAAGGGTGCAGTGGAAGAGGACGGGCCACTTCTCAGCACAGACAGTTTAATTTAATTTTTGTCAAGGAGAATGCAATCACTGAATAGTATAGAAGTCAATCACATTCTATCGACATCGTTGACTTAATCATATTTTCCCACAACAATTGAGGCTAGATTATAAAGCTTTTCTTCGTAAACGAATATAAAATACCATAACGTATCTCCGTCACGGCTTTGACTTTTCGAGGATTTGCTATCTTTTTTTTCTCCTTTTTTTAAACGATTGCGATGCTTTCCCCTACCTTTGCGATCCTGTGGGTCGAAGGGTGCAGTGGAAGAGGACGGGCCACTACTGAGCACAGGTAGTTTAGCAGGCGGGAAGAAGGTGGCGGCCGGCCTCTGGGGGTGATCTGTCATGGGGAGGGGGATAGCCTGATTGTGTGTGTGTGTATGTGTTAATATGTGTGTGTGTGTGTATGTGTGTGTGTATTCGTGCATGGGGGGGGGGGGGGGAGAGAAGCAAGGGGGGAGAAGAGTGAACAGAGGAAGCGCCAAGCTGGTTCCTGGA
>NW_004798185.1:200928-208536 GCF_000002075.1 Aplysia californica
CCTCTCTCTCTCTGTCTCTCTCTCTCTCTCTGTGTCTCTCTCTGTCTCTCCCTCATCCTTTTACCACACTGTATACTTACACATGTGCGCGTTAGCGTTTTTGGGGAGCATTGGGATAAGAGACAAGCACAAGAGGAACATTTTCATCCTCATAAAAGAAGTTGAATTTGGCAAAACTTCCATTTGTTCGAGCCAAAATAAAATATTTCAAATTTAACAATCAATAGACTTATTCCAATTCCAGAGGTAAGTCCAAGTGTTTTGATCAGTTGTTGTTTTTTTCAGGCATGTTGCCCAGAACTATTGTCTCTAATCTCTGAGAGGGATGGAATTTCTCACGTTTAATATTATATTTTATCCAGTTTTGACAAAGAGAAGCTGAGCAGTTAAAATTCAAAAGACAATAAAACGTTGCAGAAATGACTGTAGACATCAATTTCTAGAACCTATGTTGTACAGGGAAACTTAATCAATGCCTTCAGGTTAATTTCTTGACTTTCCACGCTTGTGGTAAAAATATTAATTGATCATCGTTTAATTTCAGCTTGAAATGCCAATTGAAAAAGAAATTAAAATTGAAGATAGTGAGCTAACCACAAAAAAAACGAAAAAAAAAGATAACAGCCAAACAATAGCGCAATGCAGCGGAAAAGAGAACAGTGATGCGGCAGAAAAAAAGAAACCCCAGACAAAGCCAACGCGTCACAAACTTGGCGATGCGTGCGCGAAAGGGAACAAACAAGAACAGTTGCCAAGACGCCACACAGACCTGGAGCATACCAAAGTAATGGGAAATATGTACAACATTCGAGTCAGTTCAAAACAAAATTAAGTGAAATGTGCACACGAAACAACTACATGCAGACAGCAAGATTTGCAAAATGGTCAAAGCAATTGTAATATTTAGAAGTTTTTCTCACGTTTAAAAAGAAATGTTCTTCAAAAATTCAAAATAAAATGTAAGAAGCTTTCTATATTTTACGCACTTGTCTTTTTTTTTTTCTTTTTTTTTTTGGTTTGGAAGTTCCCATTTCCGGCATAGAGGTGAGCCATTTGTTCTTAAAATTGCCCTTTTAGAGAAATCTAGTAGATTGGTATTCTGTTTATAACGTTTCTATTCTAAGCCTTAATTACGTTTCAAGGGACTATGCCAGTGTTAAGAATTCCACACTAATATTTATTATTGTCCCAAAGCTTACAAAATGGAACTCGGATATAACAACACATTTGGATATAACGAATGCCTGTTCGAAGAGCCTCGATAATCCAACAAAAATAAAAGAAAGGAAACTAAAATACATCATATAGGTGCCAATTGGCTTCGTGAAATAACATATCTTGAACTTTTTAGACACAATGGAAAAGAGCACTCTAGGTTTCAACATTAACTACTCAATATTGTCTTTATACATTTCGTATCGAGACTTTTTTTTTTTAACAGAAAGTGATATAAGAAATGTACAAAGAAATCAAAATATAAAATAGTCTTTCAAAAATCTGGACAACATCGGGAATTTAGATTTCAGGATTCATCTGAGAAAAATCACAATTCTAAAAACAAAATAAACGTCGCTGCAGCCCGCCTCCTCAAAGATTCACTTTGCGTCAAAAGGGCGGGTTGAGCAAACTATCTACAATTATAACTATATATTATGTACGATATTGTTTAGGAAATGTTCAAACAACGCAGTGTATTACATCAGCTTCACAACGTACAGCGTTAGATGTACTATTCTTTCAGGTGTTCGCTTAGTTGTTGTTTTTATGAAACTGTTGCATTTCAGCTGTTTAAGTCGACTTTGATTTGTGAAGATTTTATTGGACTCATGTTTATTAGGTTTTAACATTTTAAGTTAAAAGACACAGTAGACTATACCGTCCGTTATCAAATCAGTGAACATTGAAGCTTTGCCAAATAAGCTACAAGACATCTCACGAGGTTTCGTCTTGTTGGGTTTTCTTTTTTTGTTGGTTCTTTTTTTTTCAAGATCAACGAACTTTTCAGTTTCGAAAAAAAAAGCCAATCGGCGCCTGTAATGCAGAGGTTAAGTGTTTCACTGTCGAATACAGGAGACTCTAGTTCGATTCCCTATCTCTCTCTCTCTCTGAGTATCTTGGTCTTTTGAGCTGGGATTTCGTCTCTCTCTCTCTCTCTCTCTCTCTCTCTCTCTCTCTCTCTCTCTCTCTCTCTCTCTCTCTCTCTCTCTCTCTCTCTCTCTCTCTCTCTCTCTCAACCCAGGTTGGCCCTGACAGGCAGAGTCGAAGCCCGCCTTCTAAATGATCTAAATCGTGTCGACTTGGTTGTAAAAGCACATACATTTAATTTAAAAAAAAGAAAAGATAACCCGCAACATACCTAACTATAACACCAAGCATCCAAATTATAGGGACCCCGGAAAATGAATGTTTACAGAACGCATCTTAAAAACTCCGAAGTGGTGTCTTTGACATTATCAAACAGCCGCGGGCGTCGTTTTACCGGAGCAAGGGATTCTATCCTTCCCGCTGTTCACACGTTTGTTCAGGGGCGCATGAATAATAATTAGGTGTCACTTGACAGACTTCTGCCGTTTTACGTACGCGATCAGAGGATTTGTGGCGCATCGGAACTGTCGCGACAAAGAGTAAGTCGGTCTTTATGAAAAATTGATCCTAGTGTTGAAGAGGATCAGCATTTCTTGTGTCGTACAAACGCTGGAACGTCGATTGTTATGTTGAAATGATTCAAAAGGAATTATCTGATCTTATCAAACTTTAGTGAAGGGCTCCTCCGATGCACTACACGCACATGTACGCGCGCACACAGACGCATACACGCGCACACACACGCGCACGCAGACACACACACACACACGCACAAACACATACACACACGCACGCACACGCACGCACGCGCGCGCGTACACACATAATGAACACGAGCTAGTGTTTCATATTTTTGAATACTCTTCTTTCCGACGATTCCTGTTCTGCTGAAACCGAAAAGAAGTTTCACTTTCTCGGGCCGAAAAACCAGGTACAAAGAATGAAGTAGATTTGATTGGGGAATTATGTCTTTGTTACCAATGTAAGCTGGGATCTATTATACAGTATGTCTAAGCAACCTCCAAGACCCTTTCCCATTTTTCTTTTCAATACTTCGTTCATCAGTGTTGTAGAGTATATGTGAGGCAGCGTGGTGGAATCAGGCTCTCGTCAATTTTTGGGCATGTGGAGTTATTGGTATCATCTTAAAGCTTGTTTACTTGTCTTTATTTGGATGGGGGGAAAAAATCCATTTATCTTGAATGCAAGTCGCGATATTTCCGAAAGAAGGAGGTGAGGTTATATGTTTTCAAAGGTAAAATTAGTGAGAAAATGGCAGCCAAAGATTAGTTATTTTTTTAGCTTAAGAGTTCGTGATAACAGCAGGGTTACATTTTTGTGATTTTAATCAACGTTTTTCGGGAAAATCCACCCAGAAATTAATTCTTTAATGGGCATGAAAGGTGTTGAGCCAAAAAACAAAAATTTGATAAAAATTCACAAACCTGCAGAAAAATGCAAGTTTCTTCACTTTGATTATTTTGACGAGAGCCTGATTCCACCTTGCTGCCTCACATGTACAGATTGTTTAAAGGAATGAGGTCCGTAGGGAGTCTTCAGGAACTTTAGTGCAATAAAAACCCAACAAAACTGTGGTAACAAGTCATGTTTAAACTCAAATAGAAATAGCTCATGGCCTTTGCCATGTCTGGTCAATATACCAATGATTCCTAACTTTTGTTGTAACATCGAGTAGTGAGAAGTGCAAGTGTCTGTATTTCCGGATGCACATGTCTGATGTCAGGTTGTACAACGCTCGGAGACAAATTTTGGGGCACTTAAAACAAAAGAAATGTAACTACCTTCTTCATACAGAATTTTCAATTATGCCCCCCTCCCCCTTTAACCTAAAAGGGCAGGCAGTGACATGTATACTTTGAAAGATTCAAATTTGTGTTTCTGATCTGGGTATGTTGGTTCAAAATGTGCCGCAATATTGCTTTGAGTCTGCTGCTGATCAGACATGTGTCTGCTATGTTCTTATAAAGGGAATGTCAAGTTCACCGAGGTTCGCGATTCTTTTCCCACCCTGTCTCCTTCAGAGCTTTTCGTACCCCAATACCTCGCGACGGGTGATGTGCTATATCAACCTCTCCTAACCTCCCGCCCCTTCTCTCTCTCTCTCTCTCTCTCTCTCTCTCTCTCTCTCTTTCTCTCCCTATATCTCTTTCTCTCCCTATATCTCTTTTTCTGTCGTTCTTTTCCTGAACTGTACACACAAATCTTTCGCACTGCTGCTCTGGTCTAGCTGAACTGTGTCAAACTGCATTTGAATATAATTATTATCTTTTTACCCCGTTGATTAATAACGCTACTCGCTTCTTCAAAACTACAAGTGGGTGACATTTCAGCATTCCGAAAGTGGCGCCCGAAGCTTTAGGCCGGGTTCGGGGCGTTGTTTGACATATTTTTTTACCTCTGAAGGACGGAGGATCGCGAGGATGACGTGAATGGCGACCAGCACACGCCGCGACAGGCAAAGAATTGAGCGAGGCGGGGGAAAATATGTGATGAAAAAAACTCCCATGTTTTTTGACAAAGGAGAAGAGGCGCAGTCTGTGAAAGAGGTTTTGTAATTCTACCCATCCTTCTATGCTCACAAGAAAGACAGCCTTGGATTGTTTACTTGGTGAAGCATATCCCCTGTTGAAACCTCAAGCCCCCGACGCCTTCACGGCTTATTTAGATTCTGGTGACAAGCTTGTCATTATTTCTCGTTTCCTAACCCGAGAATTGTGAGTTCAAATCCCACGCTCTTTTAGCTAGCTTATGGTATTCAAGAGGTGTGACCAATAAGCAAAGCGTGTCTGAAAAAGAAAACAAGGTGTGAACAGCAGTGCAAAAGTCTCTGTACATACGTTACGTTCTAAGAAATGAATCGACACAGGGCTATAAGCATTTCAGTCTATTGTCTTCTGTCCCGGGTTAACGAGTAAAACTTGCACAGAGTAAAAGTGTTGAATTCAGTATACATTTATGAAAGGGTTGTCGATTGAGAGTTTAAAGCTGTGAACCAAAACAGCGATAAGCCACAAGTTAAGAGAGAAGGTCTACAGAGAGCGAACATTTCGTCTGTGGGAGCTATTGGTGAGCCGTACTAATTACGATTAAACCAGTGTTTGTCAACTTGGGCGGTTTCACCTCTCTTAATGTGCATACTATCTCAGGTAAAGGTTGGAAGGGGGGAGGTAAAGGTTGGAAGGGGGGGGGATGCTAACGGTCACTTTTGTCGTCGATAAAATAGACTTATTCACGAGGTCAGCTCAAAATACAGAAGTACACGTATACACCTAATGAACTAATACAGTTGTATTGCCAGCATGCGCGACTGGAGAAGATACATTATATGGTTGTATGTTCATGCTATTGGTGAGCTTTTTTTAATTACCATGGGCGCATGCACCCATTTCAGATAGATAAATCAATAGAATCTGGGCTCAGAGAGGTACCAGCAATAAGATGGAGGTACTCGATGGTGATAATACGCACCCGCATATGAATTTAACTCACGTCTTTTGGGTACGATGACCAGACGCTTAAACCCTACACCACGGATGCTGGTTTCTTGGGGTGAGGAGGGTGCTTACAGACAGACAAAATAACTGACAGGCAGCAGAAAAAGAGTGGGTGTGACTGACAGAAGGGAAAGAGACAGAGACATTGATACAGAAATGACAGTGTGTAAAAAGCGGGCCATGACATAAATATAGAATCTATCAAAAGATTGAAAAAGCATGACCCTAAAAGGGCGCGCAGCTTCACCAGCAATCTGAGGACCATGCAATACTGTCATGAGATGCAATCTGGCGGCATTCTATAAACTGGTAGCATGCATCAGTGAATCGCTGTACATTATTTTGAATCTGATTTCGTTTTTCTTAATTACCCTGCATATCTTATTTCTAGTCTGGGTTAAGACGTTGCACAGTTTAAACAGGTACGGTCATGCCCTGCACATTAAGAAATGCCTTAAAAAGGGATTTATGACATTTTAAAAACCAAAATCACAAAAAGAAACAAATAAAAAATCCCAGAATGATGCTAAGCAAAAATGACCTCCTCCCCCCCCCCTCTCTCTCTCTCTCTCTCTCTCTCTCTCTCTCTCTCTCTTTCTCTCTCTCTCTCTCTCTTTCTCTCTCTCTCTCTCTTCTCTCTTTCTCTCTCTCTCTCTCTTTCTCTCTCTCTCTCTAACTATTATTTTGTCTATCTATCTATCTATCTATCTATCTATCTATCTATCTATCTATCTATCTATCTATCTATCTATCTATCTATCTATCTATCTATCTATCTATCTATCTATCTATTTGTTTCTCTCTCTCTCTCTCTCTCTCTCTCTCTCTCTCTCTCTCTCTCTCTCTCTCTCTCTCTCTCTCTCTCTCTCTCTCCCTTTTACATTGATATTTCTTATTGTGATCATGTAACACCCATTGCTTGTTTAAGACAGTTAGACCATAACAAAACTTTTCTGGTTATTCCTTAGCTCCTTGTGAACCAAAACGTCTATAATATTCACTCCAAAGAATAGAAAACATGTTTTTTTATCTCTCACGAACGTACTGTTTCCTTTACAGTACAGAAGGACATTCCAAATTGGCATTCAGTTAATCACACACGATAATCAGGATGCATGTTAGCCCGTCGTAACAAATCAGTTATCAGGACACGCAGCTCAGTGGGAACAAAAAACCAACTAACCTGGAGCATGGTGCAAAATAGGAAAATATTCATAATATTTCTATAAAAGATTACCAGTCAAAATGCACATAGTAAAAATCTTAATCGTGAAATTTGTGGGGGAAAATAAAACGCATTATCGAAAACAAACTGCACTGTTTAATATCTTTTTAGCCTTTCTCTTGCAACATGCTAGATCTATTCACTTCAAAGGTCCCGAGGAATTTCGGAGGGAAAATAAATTCGCATGCCGGTTGCGTGGATTTTCGCGAATTTTCCACTTTTCAGTTCACCTAAAAGTGGGTTACATGCAGGAATGACTGTTTTTCAGGTTAATTTTCTTTTTAATTTTTTTTTAAAATCCAGTGTTAAACCAATCTAAAACTATAATATACAATTTCAAGTCAAGGATTTCTAATTTAACGTCAGTAGGTATGGTGAAAATGGTGAAATGGTATGGGTTTAACGCCCCTATCAACACTATTAGGTTATTTAAGGGGCGGGGCCTCCTAGTTTAACGTCCGTCTCCGATAGGACCGAGCCAAGTGGGAAGTTCGTGTAAAGTGTCTTTCCTAAGGAGACAACGTCGGACCGAGCTGAGGCTCAAACCCCCAAACCCGCAATCTCACGATTACGAGTCCGGTAGCCTAACCACTAGGCTACCGACGCCACCCAGTAGGTATTCAGGTTCTCAAAACTTGGCCATTGGTAAATCTATTTGTGCGAAGTGACTTTTGCCTTAGAGCGTCTGAATATGGAACTTTCGGGATGTAAAAAGTTTTATTGTTCCCCACGAAGAGGACTGTACTCCATTGAATTGTGTGTGTGTGTGTGTGTGTGTGTGTC
>NW_004798185.1:208636-211451 GCF_000002075.1 Aplysia californica
CTATTATTCTATCTCGATTTTTATTGTGTGTGTGTGTGTGTGTGTGTGTGTGTGTGTGTGCATGTGTCTATGTGTGAATAAAAGTGTGCTTTATATGATTCTCTGCTAGTGTTTATGGGCATTATTTCACGTGAGCGTGTCTTCGCTTGGGCATGTGTATGTTTTAAATGCACGCATGTTGCGTGTGTACATGTGCGTGCACACGCATACACATGGTGAGGGTTATTAACTTGCCCAAATGCTCAAAATGCTCAAAGTCAGGAGTGAGTACACAGGATAACAACAATAACAACAATTAATCACAACAATTTATCACAACAACAACGACGACAACAACAACAGCAACAACAACAACAACTACAACAGCAACAACAACAGCAACAAGATTCCAGTACTTACCCTCCCCATCTGCTTCCCGATCGCCGGCCGCACTGCTACCTGAGCTGGCTGAGTTCAGAGATATGAATATTCGAAAAGACACTATAAAACTCGGGTTGTACGATCTTGCGTTCCATGTAGCTACCGATATTGCACTTTCCCGGGCGAGGCGAGGGTTAGTAGATGATGGATGGATGGATGGATGGATGGATGGATGGATGGATGGATGGATGGATGGATGGACGGTTTGGAAGGTTGATAGATGGGTCGGATGATGATGATGATGATGATGATGAAGATGAGGATGATGATGATTATGATGATGGTGATAGTGATGATGAGAGCAGTAGAGATGTTGCCGTGGGGTTGCTTTCGCTCTAGCTATTGCGACTGCTGCTTCTGCTGCTGCTGCTGCTGCTGCTGCTGCTGCTGCAGCTACAGTTACGACATACGCACCACCACGGTATATTTCTCTTTCCCATAAATGATAATGAGATGAAATGGATTATTAGTAAAGTTGGTATTGCTTTCTGGTATTACCTAAGAGCGTACCCCCTGGAAAAACAATGGATCTCGAGCCATGTGTTAGTTTTGCGAGAGGGTACGCTGCAGTCTTATTCCTAAAGGCACAGTCTGACAGGCTATGGGATATCTTATCTAATACAAACAAATAAAACAACCCAAAAAGTAACTGAACAAAAACAAAACAAACAAAAAAACGACACAAAACACACTGTCTGTTTAGATTAAGGCAGTACGGACCCAAAACGCTGGTGGAGGCTACAACTGAAAAACAGAATAGTTTTTACTTCTTTTGAGTTTTGATAGCTTCAGGAGAGTTCGGCCAAAACTTCCTATCCGACATGAAATAGAATCCTAGAACAGTATTTTCAGCTTTCAGAGAATCACTCTCGGGGAAAAACCTTTGAGGTTTGCCTTGACTTGTGCAAGTACAATAAGTATAATCTGAACACTGAAAGAAAGTCTGGGGCGAGGGTCTTCAATATGGCTAACGGAATTTAATGATAACTCAACTCCAGTTTCTGGACTCTCGTGGACGTAGCAATTTACAGACAAAATCTCTCTGATTTCTGGAGATATCATCTCTGGCTCAGCGCTTGAGGTGTAATGACCCGCCATTGTTTGCGGTTAACAGAGAAAAGTAGAAAACTCTAGAATGAACAATCAATTATAGATACCCTTAGAACATGGATAAATAGATCCTTGGAACACAGATTATAGGTCACTATTGGACATTTCTTGAACATAGGAACACAGTTCCACAATCCTGAATCATGTCTTAATGACCAGTTTACAGAACTCCTTGCTATGACACAGATACTCGTCCTTCGCAAACCGTACCCCGAGAAGACGAAACCCACCCCCAGAAGACAAGTGCACACCACTAAATGTTACGTTTCCCATCAGTAAGACACAGATACACGCCAAAACAACTCACTGCACACCGCCCGAAATCGGATATCCATCATTACGACTCGGCTATACATCACCAAATAAGACACCATTACTAATTACAGTACGTCACAAGGACACTCAGACACACACACATCAGTTGGGTACATATGTCCACGCCTTTGTTTGACACATCACTGCTACATAGACGCTACAAACACATTAATAAGATTTCCCAAAGACCGAGACTGTGTCGAATTTTACACATGCTCTAGCGTGCTCGGCACTAAGCATGCTGCTGGTCGCTAGAGCAATGTAAAATTCATTCACTCATCCATTTATTCCTCATTCTTTCACTTGAACATTCGTTCACTCATTCGCTCCCACAGCTATTCGTCCAGACACTCTGATTCAAGCAATATTCACCATTCCATCTGCAAGCAACTTTCGCTCACTCCTATATGGAGTAATCCATTCAAACCTTCCATTGCATCGATATGTAAAAATATGTAAATTGTTCCAGTGTTTGATGTTAAAGTTATTTCTTTTTCAGAATCCACAGGCTGAATGCAGACTCGTTGATATGGTTTGTTCAGGAAGCTTTTAATTTTCTTCAAAGGTTACCAAGGTAACTTTAACAATCTTGAACCGGCGAGACAATTTTAAGTCACTCGGGTAGATTTGCATATCTTTGACACATCTGATGCAATGTATCATGATACAATTTCAAGTATAAATTATAAGAACATTGTGAATATTAAATAAAAAAGGATAATTATGACGACATAGAGAGAGAAAGAATCTCGACAAACCACCAAAAAGACAAAAGTAACGGAATGTGGACTGAAAACAAGGCACGCAGGAAAGAGGAGATGGAGATGAGAACTATTGCAGGATGGGGGTGTAGGGATCACTGTACACGGTAACAAGCACAATTAACACGGATTCTGACGGGAGACGAGCTGGTAAACAGACAGACAGACAGACAGACAGACAGACAGACAGACAGACAGACAGACAGACA
>NW_004798185.1:211829-214271 GCF_000002075.1 Aplysia californica
TATATATATATATATAAACAGAGAGAGTGGGAGAGGCAGAGTGTGGGAAAAGAGATTATACTCACGGATAAACAAAAGCAGCCAGCCAGCCAGACAGATAGACAGATAGACAGACAGACAGAAAATTGCACAAGAAATAAATTGGCGGACTTGCATAAAAAAAGAAGACAGTTTTTTCAAGGGTATGAAAACAATAATTAGAATAGAATACATGTCAATGGAATACGAAATACAAATATTCAGGGTCCGCACATCCCTGCAGAAAGAAAGAAATTGTATTAAAAAACCCATTGGATATCCCCTGTCAAACCTGCTCTGTATCCACCTGTGGTTTCCAAAGCACATGTGAAATGATTAATTCTTGGGAAAAGCTGCGTTATTTTCAAAGGTCAGAATGGCAATAGCATACTCACGTTTTATATCTACTCCAAGGCATAGCGTCCATTCGGCTTTCTCTATTATTCTATCTCGATTTTTATCACAGAATTTCAAGAATCGCTTGGCGCACGGTCTTGGCTTGATCAGCTTCCTCACCATCCTGCCAAAGTTGCGAATTTCCTTAAACTTCAACTTGCTGTCTTTATTGGTATCGAGTTCATTAAACTTCCACACCACAATGGCTTTCTCCGTCCCGAATTCGTCGCCATGACCGTCTGTGGGTAAAAGACAAAAAGTCTGAGTTATTTGAGTTAAGAAGAATGGGAATCAAGGCAGGGCATAAACTGATTCTTCAAAGTGCTATTGGGAACGCGGGAGCTCTAATGAAGTCAATGCAGTGGATATCTCATGTCAATATCAAATACAGTGATCTACAAGGTGGTTCACTGGGGTTTTTTAAATGAACAAACAAACAAACAAACAAACAAACAAATAAATAATCAATCAAACAAAAACAGTCCTCCACTATCCATACACTATCATTTTTAAAACATCTCCGCATGCGCGGCTGATAAAGATACTTTGTTTTCTCTTTAGATTTGTTTCTTTAAGAACAATCTTTGCATCTTCCACGTGTATGATATCAAAAGCACAATGCTATACATGTCGAAATTACAGTTTAGGACGATTTTTTTTCTTCTGTTTCTCAAAAAGAAAGGACCACTATCTCGCAGTGTTCAAGCCACGCCTGAGCACGGAATTCTTCCATGACCAAGAAGTTTTCTATTCGTGAATATTTATTATGTTTGACTTATTTTTGGTTGGGCCAGGTTGGTGGAAGGGGAAACCAGGGTAATATGTGCTCTTTAAAAACCAAATATGGTCGATCTTGCCTTAAAAGCCACCTGTTTATGACATTCACCTGAACAGACGACCACTTCCACCCCCCCCCCTAACCCGTGTTTAAAAAAAAAAAATTATTGATGCTGTCCATGACGTCCACCCATCTATAACAATCCCCTTTCTCTTCGACAATGGGAGGTCGTTTCCCCGTGATCTACCTACCTGAGTCGGGTGGCGGGGTAGGGTTGACCCGGTCATACTCCTCCTTGAACACTTTGATGAGAGCGGCGTTGAATGTCTGCCGGTCTTTGCTGTTGCACGCTGGGAACATCACACAAAAACTGTCAGCTATACTTGAAGGACTCCATGACAAAATGCGCAACATAATGTATATTATTTATTTACTACATAACTGAGGAAAATGAAGAGAAAAAACTCGATACTATCTGACAACAAAAGTATAATAAACAAAACACATTTTTAGCGAAGGGCACATGTCATATTGAGACAAAAGAAACATTTTCAAATCAATTCTAAGATTGTGGAGTGGACTGGGTTTTCAGGAAAAGCCCAGAAATGACGTATGTAGCGCGTTTCGCAATGACACACTTCACTGTTTCCTCTCTAATATGAATATATTTTTACTCTCATTGTTCTTATGTGTACCCATGGCGGGCCCAACACTAACTTAAATCAACCTATGTAGTTATCCAGACCCAATGCACGACGCATAAATATATACCAACTCGCTATAAAAATAATAAATCATGAATTTCCTAAACCCCTAGGAAACGCCTACACGGGGTTTCGATAATAAGAAATCAATTTGTTAAACATATCTTGTATCAAGACTTTCTTTATAGAAAGTTAAATAAGATATGCACAAGTCGAACAAAATACAAACTAATTGGTAAATTAAGTTTTCTCCAGAAAATTGACACTTCTCAATTCATAACAAGCTTTTTTTCCCTTTCGTGACAATACGTTTTGAGAAATCACTGCTATCAAAAGCCTAGAATATTTTTTAAAAATTAGAGCGTATTGTAACACAGCACATACCTTTCCTCTTTCTCGTCTTGCCACCTCTGCCCTTTTTCCTTTTCCTTTTTCCTGGAAGGACAGAAAAAAGCAGTAGTATCTAACTATCTATCTATCTATCTATCTATCTATCTATCTATCTATCTGTCTATCTGTCTATCTATCTATCTATCTATCTATCTA
>NW_004798185.1:214663-216997 GCF_000002075.1 Aplysia californica
TCTCTCTCTCTCTCTCTCTCTCTCTCTCTCTCTCTCTCTCTCTCTCTCTCTTTCTTAATATATATACGAACGAAAAAAAATAAAGCAAAAAGAAAGAAAACAATAGTTGCTCACCTTTGCACCTGGGCCGGCGGCCGGCTGTGGAGGTACCTGGGATGTGACGACCGTCACGCGTGACACACCAGCAGTAGCCCGTGGACGTGTGGCACTGGGGGCAGCATGAGATAAGGCAAGATAAAGTGGGTTAAGATAGTATGAGACAAAATAACACGGGATTAAATAAGATAAGACAAGATAACATGGGTTAATGTAAGCATAAGAAAAGACAATAAAAGACGGGATAACTTAAGATAAGATACAATTTTAGTTTTTGTAAAAACTCGTCATGATGTAAATGTCGAAGATAAGAGGTGTTACTGCTAGAGGGGGAAAATAAGGACGATAGATGTTTGATAGTAATACACAAAGAAAACAAGTAGGAAAGATAAGGGCGATATATCTATGCTGAATAGGAAAGCAGGAGCAAATCACACAAGAGCACTCGCCAACCGGCCAGAATTATACAAAGAAAGACAGATTAAGATAAAGCAAGGTTCAATTCTGTTTACTCTCTTTACAACACTCACAAACACTTATTACCTTGAGGTGCAAGGCAGATACACAACATTGACTCACTCACTAACTCACGCCCACACACAGACGCAAACATCAGCACGAGTGCATGTGCGCCCACAGGCTGACAAAATAAGCAAGACAAAACGTATAGAAAAGACAGTCATAAAAAGGACAGGAAGAAATGTGAGGGAAAGGGGAAAGAAATCAGCAACGTAAAAGAAGGTACAAAGAAAACAATTAATTATGAAACAGGAAGAAAGAAAGTCAGCCAGACAGACAAACGAGCGTTAGCCGAGACGGCGACTAGAGAGTGTAGGAAGGACAAACTTTGCTTTTTTATAGGACAAGCATCACGGTTGTATGCATCTACCAATTTATATTACATGAAAATTAAGGAATTTAAATTAATATGTCTGCCGTGGGGTAATACAAATCGTCCTAAATGTATGACGAAGGACGAGGGAATTGTAACTCTATTTTTTTTTTTATCAGGGTGAGATTTTAGAATTTATACAATATGTGATGGCATAACAGACCCCGTTGCTTCTCGCTTTGAGTGTTTTCGAGATAGTAATACGCGATTAAAGTCGATCAAGGAGAAATCGGAGTTATGCCTTGAAATTAAACTTAATAAACTTAATGCATCTTTTGTATTGCTTCCAATTAAAAACATAGGCGAAATCTGTTCATAAATATGTTTATTTTATGTTTTTTTACCCTGCCCTAAATCTAATAAAAGGCAATCTTTTATTTTAAAAGTCATCTTTCTCTGCTGTGTCTTTCAAACATACCCTGAAGATATTGGCATGAGATTAAGTAAAATTACCTAGAAAAGTGTTCTGAATCAGAATAATAATATCTTAATTTGAAGGTTTTGAAACTTATGAAGGGTCTTGTGTACCGCTAAACACATTTTGCGGAGCAAGCCGTGAAGTTATCTTGTATGCAGGGTCAGATTCCAAAATTTCAAGACTTGATATCGTAGATATTTCGTAGAGTGCAAACCCCCCAAGATGTTCAGAATACTATTAACTTCAACATTTCTGCTGTTATGCTCTATCGGAAACAACCTTTCTATAGTGGTTCCCGGCGGTGCTGTAAAAACCAGGTCAAAAGAAAGGTAAAAGTTACTGCGTGTCCCACAAGGAAGCAAGTACATCCGAGCGACGCATAAAGGAAAACAATTAGTTTGTGTCAAGGTGATGACGTATTTTGAAGGACACACTTGGTTTCCGCGTAATAACTATTCCTTTGTTCGCATTTTTTAAGCATAGTGGATTCATCCAAAAAGCAACCGTTGAGCAAAGCAATTAACTAACAACTGACTGCTCTGCTCTGTTTTGGGGTCGGTGTGGAAGTTTGGGGACCGGGGGGAGGGGGGACAGAAGAGGAGGACGGGCAGGGCGCTTCACATCTCAACCACACACCTCTTTGCAACCATGTGACCAGTATGGGAAGGAAATGGAGACAAAAACAGGTCATCGAGTCCAAAGACAAACGGAGGTTAAAGCGTTTTTTAGTTCAGTGTATTAAAAGAGTTACGACCATATCCACCTATTGACACTGGAATTTCTATTATCGACCCAAGTAAACGGCTCATTTCCAAAAAAGCAAGAACAGACATGTATTGAAAATCATTTGTACCAACTGCAGTGAGCTTACTGAACACACCGTGCTACTAATGAAAGAGAGAGAGAGAGAGAGAGAGAGAGAGAGAGA
>NW_004798185.1:217444-218845 GCF_000002075.1 Aplysia californica
TTTTTTAAGTTCAGTACGTTCAAATTTTTTAAATTAAAATACCGGTAGTTTAAACATTTTCATTTCAAGATGCTGATCAAATACTTTGAATTTTTTCAGAAAGTTGGTTACACATAATCTATTATTACACATTTTCCGTATTAATGCTTGTTTGAGGCCTTTTACCTGCCTGGTAAGGGTCACCGTTGTAATAGCAAGTGTTGAACAAACATTTAAACAAAACGACAAACACAAGACTCCTCTGAAGCATTATTGTGCCTCAGGGAATGCAGACTACAATCTATGGGTGTAGTATACAAGCCTGAAATAATCAATAATAGTTCAACTTTCGAAGCATTGTAGAGCTATCACTTTTTTAAAAACATTTTTAAACCTATGCTCACACTAGCCAAAGACGTTCGTTTTGTTCGTTTTCGAGTGGGGCATGGCGTCACGGAAGTGCTTTGCACTCGATAATCGCTTAAATGTGTGAGAGGATTGGCAACCCACAGACGTGGGAGCAAGATACAGACGGGACAATAGCAGTGCACGCTGATGTGAGTAAGAAAGTGTATGAGCTTAACGCCCATATAAACACTATTAGGTTATCTAAAAAGCAGGGCCTACGAATTTAACGTCCATCTCCGACAGGACCAAGCCAGATGAGTTGACCGCCTTGAAAAATCTGCTTTGTAGTCCGCCATGATACCTTCTGAGCTAATGGAGCCTTCAACACTGTGGCGTCAGTAGGCTAGTTGCTACCCTAGTACCTAGTTTTGAGAAATTTTATGTATTTTGAGTTTCACAACATGTCGTGCTTCTTCTTATGCAATTCTTTGAATATCTTGATAACGACTCTGACTAATCTTACGATTTTGATCGAACCGACAGAAAAGTCGGTTTCTGACTTCATGGTATTCGTAACTAAAAACGGCCAAAAATGTTGGACAAACCTTTGTAATTCTGAAGTATCGTACTGATTAGTCTCCAGAGAAAGATCATGTCAGTACGTTAGTGTTTTAGCGCCTGTCAAAAGCGTTGCATGCTTCCCGAGAAGCCCAGAATGCTTCTCAGTGTTCTGGGGTCTATTGGGGTAATAATAGCTGTAAGCCACATAGAGAAAGCCGTAGAGTACGACTTTTTGCTATGTAAACACAGCATTAAAATCATTAGGTAAGAACCGTTGACACAAAATAGGACCACACAACTACAGAGAAATAGATAAGTAGATAACGACGTAAGCTACCCTGCCGGCTCTAACTTCGAAGTATAATGGAGTCAAAATTATTATAAATGTTGCCATATCTATTGTTTAGAATAATTGCAGAACCAATAGCTGTTCCTAATAAGATTGACAATACAAAAAACGGATAAACAAACAAAATAACAGAAACCATATTCACACACACACACGCGCACGCA
>NW_004798185.1:221796-224562 GCF_000002075.1 Aplysia californica
GTGTGTGTGTGTGTGTGTGGCAAGTCTTACGTTCTTTGCATTTCAGCTACTCATAAGTCTACAGTAAACATTTACCATTATAATATCCAATACCTTGCTACTAAAAGCACAACATGAGCTCTTGCCTGGGCCAAGAGAGAAGCCGACAAGCTTTGCACATTTACAAGTGGAAATGATGCTTTTAGACGCTCAAAATGCATCAGACTCTCCTCTGCCAGAATTGATCTCGTTGGCCTCAGCAGAAGCCACAGTTAATTTTAACCCCTGTTTTTCTCATTTATTCTCGTTAAGAAATATTTCCTCAGCAGTTGCATTGGACATCGCCAGAATTAAACGGCCGAACTGTTCTCATCATTATTATTTCATCTCTAAGCACAGTTGCAAGACTCTAGGAAATTGAATTATTCTAATGTTGTGGATTCCGCTTCTCCATTAAAAGTGTAACTGTTTAGCATCTCCATCGGCACACTTTAGACCCTTTAGGAGGCAGGATTCGAAACTGCTAGTCACGGCCAACTAGGACTGAGAGGGATACAATGTCCTAGAAGAAAGACCAAGATACACGGGAATCAAACTCGAGTCTTCTGCATACGATAGCGAAGCGACAAATGGCTACACCACAGACATCGGGCTTCTGTATTTACCGTTACAAACCTTTGAACAGAAAAAACAGCCACAAAAAAAAACAAAAAAAGAACAATAACAAAACATTTTTAGAACAGAAAGCATAATTTTTCAGAGACGAGCTGAGATTTTATTTTAGCCGTTTTGACAACAGTTAAGTGTCTGAGAGATATGTAACTTGAGCAGGAAGGCGGGCATGTTGTGACGGGAGAGGCGATCCAGACAGGCGTGAAAATAGACGAAAACACAACGGCACAACATGCAGTGTTAAAAATGAAGCCCTTATTGAACAGATACAATAATAATATAACAATGAAATGAAGACTCCAAGGGGGGAAACCAGACAAGTCACAATTTAAGAAAGAGGAGAAAATGGAAATCACAGTTTAAAAGCCAGTATTTCATATTGAGCAAAGAATTTATTTTACCAAAGGTAGTACAGGACAGAGCTGTGTTATCCAAAGGATCTCTTATGGAGAAGAAAGTTCAATTTTCAAAGAATGCAACAAGGGAATACATTTTTTTCAACGGTGACTTATTTGACAAAATGGTGACACGGTATAGATTTAACCCTTTTATCAACGCTATTAGGTTATTTAAGAGGCGGGAACTCTGAGTTTAACGTTTATCTCCGAAAGGACCGAGCCAAAAGGGAAATTCGTGTTAAGTGCCTTTCCCAAGAACACAACGTCGGACCGAGGTGAGACTCGAACTCCCGAACCTACAATCTCGCGATTACGGCCCGCAGTTTAACCTCTAGGTTACCAATTTTTGGGGGTTTTCCACTAGAGTTTTCAAATACCTCAATTGTCAAAAATAAAACGGGGGAGGTGGGGGGGGGAGGGCGTGAAATATGACTGCCGATCCTGAGGTGAGTGTAGGTGTCTGTCATAAAACAGAAATATTTCGCAGTTGGAAAGGACAGAAAATGTCAGTCTACAAGGGACATTATTAAAGTGAAAAAAAGAATAAACACTACGCAGTAGGAACCATATCTCGCACACTCCCACACAAATTACCACATGAGATTAAAAAGGTTATGTCTGCATTTGAGTATTTTTGAGATATTGGACCTTAAAGTCTGCGAATTGTAAACGCAAAAGCAGTTAGAACTTTATTACGTGTGTCTTTTTTTTTTATCAGAGCTGAATGGTCAGTTCGGAAACAAATAGCGAATCACCATGTAATGTGTCGCAGATAGAACTTGTACCAAACTGTAACTCGGAACAACAACAAAATGCAGACACACCCCTTTCAATATCATACTGCGAAATGTGAGGAAGCGTGGTGGAATCAGGCTCTCGTCAATTTTTGGGCATGTAGAGTTATTGGTATCGTCTTAAAGCTTGTTTACTTGTCTTTTTTTTTTGGATGAAAAGAATATCCATTTATCTTGAATACAAGTCAAGATATTTGCAAATGAAGGAGGTGGGGGTCACCTGTTTTCAGAGATAAAATTAGTGAGAAAATGGCCGCCAAAGATTAGTTATTTCCTTAGCTTAAGAGTCCGTGGCAACTGAAAATTTACATTTATTGTACCTTTAATCAACGTTTTACAGAAAAATCCACACAGAAATGAGTTCTTTAATGGGCTTGAAAGGTGTTGAACCAAAAAACAAAAATTTGATAAATATTCACAAACCTGCAGAAAAATGCAAGTTTCTTCATTTTGATTATTTTGACGAGAGCCTGATTCCATCACGCTGCCTCACAAATACTGATATAGGGGGAACTTAGGGTACGGTCATACTGAACGGATAGAGACGAATGGCGCCTTACGAAACAGGCAATAAAAAAAAAATTGAAGTGTGCGCGTCTAATCGTTCTCCGCGCTGAGCCAGATAAACAGCTCCAACCATGCGGGGAAGACGCCCTGTTTGTTTATTTTTTTCTCCGTGTTCAGAGAGCGATTTGTTTGGAAAACTTGATTTTTTGTGTGTGTTTGCTTTCCGTCCGACGCAGTTTGTCCCAGAGCGCGCAACATGGTCGTGCCCTTACGGCAGCATTCTTCCATGCGGGATGCCCGCCGGCCTTGAGTGGGTCAAAATTAGGGGTTCTGCGTGACCAGGTAGAGAAGATCGGAATGTTAGATAGATAGATAGATAGATAGATAGATAGATAGATAGATAGATAGATAGATAG
>NW_004798185.1:225342-226845 GCF_000002075.1 Aplysia californica
ATGATGATGATGATGATTATGAGGATGATGATGATGATGATGATGATGATGATGATGAGGATGATGATGATGATGATGATGATGATGATGAGGATGATGATGATGATGATGATGAGGATGATGATGATGATGATGATATGCCACTTAGAGCTTAGTTCCGGCAACAACAAAAAATGCTAAAAAGCGAAGAAACTCCTCCCTCGATATGTAGTAAATAAGAAAAAAGTCGTGATCACCTACCAACTTTCTTCTCCTTCTTCTCTTTCTTCTCCTTCTTCTCTTTCTTCTTGTTTGGCGCCGCTGCGGGTTTGGCCAGACATTGATGCGTTGCCCACGTCATGGCGAGAAGCACACACAAGAGCAAATCAACCCGCATCCTCCACGGAGTCGCTTACTATCCATACAGAGCTGTCCCACTGACAGCTGGGCATACTAATCTCCTCGCACTCACTGCCCGAAGCACAAGGGCCAACGCTTCCTCGGCACTATAGTATCTCATTGAAGAAGACACGATAAGTAACACACCAAACACACGGTCACACAGAAATCCTGCGATGGTCTTTTTTTCCCTTGTTTTAGAACAATGTCAGCTTCCCAGAAATTTGAGATTGTTTCAGAATGCTAACATGTCTGCTGGGGTAATATGATTATGAAGTTTTTAGAGCTTGCTGTTCAGCGGGTGTTTGCGCAATGCAAATGCTATAAATTCATTTTTCAATGTATTTATAGTTTATTTTATTATTATTATCATTATATTGCTATGTTATTCAAAACTATAGATGTTATCTTCTTTTCTGTGAGGCGCTAGGTAGAACACACTAATAAGGATGCCACTTTCATAACGGAACACACATCTTCGGAATTATGAAAAAATATGTACGTACGTATTGGCAAACGATGGATATTTTTAGATCAGCCTATCTGTCAGCATCGTCATACCCAAGACATACTCACTACATCATAAAAGGAACAGAGATTATTTTGCTTCCAAACCAGGTGATAACGATACAGTTGGACATGTTCGAACTACAACACGTTCAAAACAATCGCCTGTACAGATAACCACTTCCGACTTCCATCTTTACGTTTTTCTATATCATAAGGGCATAATGACACTTTCCAAGAGGACCCCCTGTCAAACATGATCACTTCCCTCCTTCAGGATAGGTGGTAGCATTGAAATCTCAAATGCATTTTCTCATAGTACCTTTACATTACAAAGTGCAAAACTTTGGTTGTTTTCCTTTTTTCAATCCCTATAAATCGCTCATTGCAAACAAACACCCTCGGTGTTTAAATTAAATCATCCGTATAGAGAACCAAATCAAATAAATGAACGCAACCTCTTACATCACCTGGAAACTGGAAGAAAGATTTCTCAGCGGTCTATAAAACGATCTCGCTTTTAGGTATTCCAGATTCCACTTCTAAAAGTGAAACCAGCCGTGGATCATTCCCTGAACAGGGACGCTAATCTGTCGTTACTCTGTTCAACCCTCAACC
>NW_004798185.1:227058-228703 GCF_000002075.1 Aplysia californica
ACACACACACACACACACACACACACACACACACACACGCACACACACACACACATACGCACACACTACACACAGCACTCTTTTCTCTCCCCCATCACCTTTCCAGCAGATGGTATTTAAATTACATAATCCACACTCTAATAGAGAAGGACACACGCTGTAAGGTTTCGCCGGATGTTTGAAATCACTCTCCCATATCTTCTAAATGATTACAAAACACTATAAGATGGTTCTCTCTACGAAAAAGCGTCATTCAAAAATCCATAACTATATTTATTGATGTTGCCACAGGCGCAACCCCCCCCCCCCTAACTCCAGTTATGTGTCTGTTTGATTGTTTGTTTGTTTCTTTCTTAAATAAAAGCTCCTTTTACAGCAGTCTTTGCACCTCTTTTTACAGCAGTCTTTGAGCCCTTTCAGTGCAAAACAGGGCTCCCCTTAAAAGCTACCGTCGAGCCCGCTCTAACTCTGACAAACATGTGTCCAAGATAATCACCTGTACAAACAACCACTACCCACTTCCGCTCTTGCGGGGATTTTTCCCCCTTCGATATACATTATAATGATACTGTCCTAAAGGACTATCTGTTTAAGACAGTGGGGATAACTTGGTCAGAGACAGTTGTTATTTAATGCCGGTTTGGAAATACATGAAAGTGAGCGGGACGAACATTTCTGCCCCTTAAACACACAAAAAGTGGGCCCTAGCTATGAAAAAGAAAAGACGACAGCAGCGGGTAATGGTAACTAGTACCTTGTGCAAGAAAAACGACAATTATTCCGTTGGCCGACTGATTGATCGGGAAAGACAGTCGACTATTACCATACGGCCATACGCAACCCCACACATTAGTATGACGATTGAGATGTACATGTGAATCATTCCTGTCCTCGTGAGGTGCTCACCCTCTTCTATCTCTCACTCTCAGCCTTTCTTTAACAGATTCGGCTGTATTGTGTCACGATGCAGTGGGAATACACGGTCATTAGTTCTTAGGCATTTGAAGTTTATGATATAATCTTGAAGCTGGTACATTTGTCTATCTTTCAATTTAAGCAATACCCATATGTCTCGAATAGAGGTCGAGATATTGACGATTGAAGGGGGTGTGGGTCGCCAGGTTTCAGAGGTAAAATTATTGAGAAAAGGGCCGCCAAAGAGTCGTGACTTCTATAGCTTGAAAGTCCATGGAAACTGAAAATTTACTTTTTTGTGTCTTTAATCAACGTTTTTCAGTAAAATCCACATAGAAATTTGGTCTCGATTTGAGAAAAAAATGTTAAGCCACAAAAAAAATTTAATCAATAAAAATTACCAAACCGATGAAAAAATGCCGATTTCTTTGATTTCATTATTTTGAAGAGCACCCGATTTCACCACGATGCCTCATATAAAACTATGTGTCTGTATAGATCTATATACAGCTTGCTTGACCTTTTGAAAACCCAGCAGGATGTGACTGTCACTACTGTCAGCTTCAGATAAAGTCCGCGCACTTGTCGGAGGGAACATTCAACAAGGGAAAAAGAAAATGTCTCAACTGTTCTGAAGAGGCCAAACCCAAATGTTTTAGTTCGGCGAGCGCGCGCGTGTGTGTGCGTTTGTGTGTGAGTGTACGTGAGTGTGTGTGTGTGTGTGTATGTG
>NW_004798185.1:229696-232558 GCF_000002075.1 Aplysia californica
TCTGTCTGTCTGTCTGTCTGTCTGTCTGTCTGTCTGTCTGTCTGTCTGTCTGTCTATAATCTATCTGCGAGTTGGAGAAAGATGAAAGAAAAGTAAAGAAACAAAAGAAACAAGACAGAATGATAAATGAATTGAATAAGAATAACTATCACCACGTATTTATTGATTTCCATAGGCTGAGAAACAGGTAAAGTAAGTGCCTTATGTACCTACCAGTATAGTTGAATTAAAAGGTACAAATATTCACAAAATAAAGAAAACATTACACCACCATTTAGTTTACACCATACACATCTCTTAACGAACGATGTTCTGTCTCATTGAAAGTCAACTAACTGCTTACGAAATCCTCCAACTTCAGAACGACAGAATGCACAAACGGATGTCTCCAATGAGGCATCGTTAATACTACAAGGCCCAGCGAATGCCATTCGAAAGTGAATAAAACATCTCGACATAACTCGCGTTTAGACGGGTGTGCATGCTCGCTGGCATTATATCAACTGAAAAGCAGTGAATATAATAATATTATCATAATGTTCTGTATCGTATCTCCCCGAGACGCACGCATGCATACAGTCATGAATGGAAACATGAAATGAAATTGGACAAACATAAAGAGACGGTTTGTGGGGGTTTTTCTATCGCATCCACGATATAAACGGCGCTGGGAACGTTCGCTACATGCAGCGCGAGAAATCGTCTTCTACATGTCGGCGATTTTAAGTGCGGGTTGGTGGATTGTCGTGTGACGTGCGGGTGATTCAACTCTTGCTCCAGACAGTCTGGATCACCACTCAGAGGGGAGGGGAGGGGAGGGGAGGATGAGAGGGGAGGAGGAGAGGGAGGGGAGGAGGAGAGGGAGAGGAGGGGATGGGGAGTGAAGGGGAGGGGATGAGACGGCGATGAGAGGGGAGGGGGAAATGAGAGGTGGGATGAGAGGGGAGTGGGGATGGCAGGAGAGGGGAAGGGAGGGGATGGAAGGGAGGGGATGAGAGGGGAGGGGATGAGAACGGAGGGGGAGTAGGAGGGAAGGGGATGAGAAGGGGGATGGAAGGGGAGGGTGGGAGGATGACAGGGGAGGGGAGATTAGGTTGTCTTTTGCAGGTACTTGGAATCATTTCGAAGCAAACATATTATTACTATTGTTATGTCTCTTAAATGATATTTTCTGTCCTTCAACAAAATCAGTTTTAGATTTAGAAGGAAGCGGCTTTAAAAAAATTAATTAAAAGATAGTTTGTTCTTTGCTTTCGGACTCTATATGTATTTGTATGCGTGTTTTTGTATCTTCGTGTGTGTGGGAGGGAGAGATAGACAGATAGACAGACAGACAGACAGACAGACAGACAGACAGGCAGACAGGCAGAGACAGAGAGACAGAGAGACAAAGATATAGAGAGACAGAGAGACAGAGAGACAGAGAGAGAGAAAGAGAGAGAGAGAGAGAGAGAGAGAGAGAGAGAGAGAGAGAGACCAGGGGTGGGGGAGGGAGGAGATATATGCTTGCCCCCGTTTCAATGAACATCACTGTATTCTCGTTTTCTAAATTTGACTAGTTGAAGATGAACCACGGTATAATAATAACTTTCCTTAAGGGCCTAATTTAAGTTGAGCATTCCCTTGCTAAAGGACCACTTGCAAGTCTGAATTATTGCTTTATAAGCGGGGTGGACTTTGAACTTTGAGCTGGATCCTAACGAGAAAGGAGTAGGAGGAGATGTGTGTGAGTGTGTGTGTGTGTGGGGGGGGGGGCAGGTATTAACATACGTATCGTCAGCGATGATCCCAGTCTTGCGGACAAATAGACAAATTGCCCTGCCCTCCCACCCCACCCCACCCCCCTTTTTAAAACTCCCTTTTCAACACAGACACATATAGGATAGAGCTACGAAAATAACTCTCAATTAATTAGCTGAAGCTCAAAAACTGCCTGCATAGGATCGAACCAGGTTGCCCGTACCACAGCCCTGGATTATGTCTAATGAACTAATAGTCTGCCCTAGTCAAGAGTAGTCAGATGATCTTTAAAGAGGGGAAAGGAACGAAACAAAAGTAAAGATGACGTCATAGTCGGGTCTGCATTCAATCTAAGAGGACCATGAAGAACACCTCAAAAAAGGAAGGCAGATGAGGTTACCCATCAGATCTGCCAACCCCTCCCCCAAGACCAAAAAGTGGGCACTCCTTTCAAAATTCTCCTCCCCAAATAGGGAGTTTGGGAGAAAAATGGAAGTCTCTCGAACTCCATTAGATCATGAGTACATGATAACATTTGATTGCGGCACGTCAATGTGCATTGCAAATACAAGTAAATAAAAATTTGTCTTTTCATGTCATTGACAATAAATCGCGCAAATATTGCCAATAAAAGCAAATGATTGCAAATAAAACAGACACAATTCCACGTTATTTACGATGAGTCGCATACGCCATGAGGGAAACGGAGTTCAAGGAGAAAAAAATCGAATTTTACGCAAATCCCATCAGGGTTCTTCGGCTGGCAATTTCTTAAAATGTCGGACAGCTCCGATTTTATCGAAGTTTTTGGCAGTGGTAGGTCTGCAACATCCATGTCCTTTTAAAAGTTTTAGTAAGGTTTTACGGCGCTCGCAATTATTAAGGTCATGTGAGTGCCAGGGGGTGGATTATACAGAGAAGTCCAAACGGGGAATCAGGCTTACTCTGCTCACCTCTCTTGCCTCAACAGCACAAAGTCTGCTTCGACTATCAAGACACTTCAGAAATAGCAGTTCACAAGAGAGTGACAAACATACAAAAGAAATAGAGGAAAAATGACGGTAGTGATGATGAGGAAAGAAAGAGCAGCAGATACCCCCATGTTGTTCCGGCACAGTATGA
>NW_004798185.1:235038-237711 GCF_000002075.1 Aplysia californica
TTCCGGGCCTCCCATAACCCCACCTCCCTCAGCCTTAACCACCGCCCCCCACATCCATCCTCCTTAAATCTACACTGATCTGATTACGTTATTTACAGGCATTTCAAGCACATCCCCTCAAACACGCGGATCATGTCGAGCTATTAAACGCGGGAGATTATCCTCTCACACCTGGATCAGAATCTCAGCTGGCATCCAGAAGACCGCGGTTAAAGTGCCAGGTGTTGGTTCCTCCAAGAAGCCGACAATCTGTCTAAGCTTAAATGCTTTTTGTACATGGGATAAACAGGGGTTTGGGAAAAGCAGGCTCGTGCGCTAGCGTGTGCGTGTATGCATGTGTGTGGCGGTTTTGTGTGTGTGTGTGTGTGTGTGTGTGTGTGTGTGTGTGTATGTCTATTTGTATTTGTGAGTGTGTCTGTGTTGCGGTTTGTGTGTTTGTATGTATATTTGTGTTTGTTTGTGTGTGTGTATGTGTGTGTGCGTGCGCACGGGCTTGTGTGTTTGTATATGCGTGTGGCCTGTGGTACAAAAAACTAAATTTTGTCACATTGTTTAGATATGTTTTAAAAACTACTTCAACGTTCTTTCTTCCAGCTATACAACAAAGTGATTTAGTGGAGCAGGTGAAAGATATCTTAGCAGCCCAATAGATCAACAAATTCGAACCACATGCTGATATTTCGAAATGGCTTGTTTCTTTGGGGGGGGTTTATTTAAAAAAGATTATGCTTTGGACACGCACCATTTTTCACAAACGTTTCACCCACAATCACGCGGTAGCACCACTCATTCTTGGATTTCGTGTTAGGATGACGTTTATTGTTTTCGTACGAAACCGCACTATTTTAGGGCACTTAAAAAGCATACGTTGGTTATTCATATATAGATTTGATAATTTTGTTTTCTTTGGGGGGGGGGGGTTGGTTCTTTTTTTTTTTAAATTAAATATAGGTGTTTTTACTCTCCCGGCGACACAATTTAGATCATTTAGGAGACAGATAAACATTCTCCCCATTCGAGAATCGAACTCGTATCTCCTGCGTGCGAGAGCAAAGTGCCTAACAGCTACACCACAAGGGCTGGTCGGTAATTTTGTGGGTGGTGGAGATCAACTGGGTAGTTATAAGTATTGTTAAATAACCCGCTTAGAATGTAGGTGTACGTTACGAAAGTTTGAGCCTGTAAAACCCCACCAGGGCAGTGCTCCTGACTGAAGTGTCTTCGGGCCATTCCCAAGGGGGATATTAACGTGTTCTTATGCATAGCAGAATTGTAAATGGGCTGATTTATCGATGCCATGCTTATACTGTGCCGGAGCATAATAGGGGGAACTGCTGCTCCCCCCCCCCTCATCCTTACTATCATCATTTTATCCTCTACTTCTTTTGTGTGTTTGTCAATCTCTTGTGAACTGCTATTTCCGGGGTGCCTTGAATGTCGAGGCAGACTTTGTGCTGTTGAGGCTAGAGAGGTGAACAGAGTAAGCCTGGTTTCCTGTTTGGACTTCTGTTGACACCCACCCCTTGACGCTCATATGACGTTATGCAGTTGCGAGCACCGTAAAACACTAGTAATACTTAACCTCTAAAACTTTAAGTTAACGATGGCCAAAGTGGGCGCTGGTTCTATCAAGGTTAACAAGCACGGTGTGTAGGTACAAAAGGGTTTGAAGAGAAAGCTCTATAAATCAGGACGAAGGAAATGGGCTGAAAAATATGCGCTTAAATCATTTCCTTTTAAAAATCAACGAAACGCATCAAAGGCGCAGTGAAAAAGATTCAAGTGAGCGCAACAAAATCTGTCTTCAAACCTTATCAAATAAACCAACAGGTCCGTCCGCTCAGCTTCACAGGCTTTGTCACCTCGAAGCTTAGAGTTCGTGGGGGAGTTTTGCTATACGCAATTAAACTTTTTTTCTAGATATAATTTATTTTCGCTCCCATATGCCCATCCACTGTACACCCAGAAAGTCCGGATTCGGGTCAAAACTATGGGTTTTGAGGTGTAGGTATTTTTAGCTTCCTCAGCCTCTGATACAACTTTTTCGTTGCATAAAAACCCACAAAAGCCGTATTTCTTCACATACCGGGCATGTTTGTCACCACGATTTCCTCATAAAGTCAATATTTTATTTTTCTTTATCGCCAGTTTTCTCAACACGCGATTTTTCTATATACTTTTTAAAACTCTTTTGAATAATTCCACCATTTTTCATCCAATTGTCATGATATTTTTACAGAATGAAGAGAAAATGCAATATTAAGTAGATGTCTGTTGGGATTTTGATATACTGAATAGATTTTTGTTGGTGGTGTCTAGCGTGTGGATTTTCGCGGATTTTTTGCAAACTTAAATGCTACCTCAGGAAAAAATTCATCGATTTTTTTCCTATTCGTTTAGGACAAATTCAACAGACAAATTTTTAGTTCTAATGTTTGCTAACATGTGTGCAAAGAGACAATCAATTTTCATGAAAAATGCAAAATAAGTGCGATATTCATTACGTAAGACATGTCAGCAAAATCCAATATGGTCGCCGTATCCATGGAAACAAAACATTTTTCTCAAATCTCATTGTGGATTTTTAGACTCTTTACAGTACTTGCTTTATGCGTGAAATTTGGTAAAATTTTGTATACTAATAAGCGAGATAGCCTTCAGGTGTAGCCCCCC
>NW_004798185.1:237811-240311 GCF_000002075.1 Aplysia californica
CCCTTACCTCTTAATCGTAAAATGTTTGATGCAACGAGATCTGAGGTTTTTCATCTAGAAGAACTTACTATCACCTGTCTTTTCTCAATAAAGCAGCAATACAGTAAACTAATCCCTTTACTTTATACATGTATTGAAGTTGATCTTGTCCAAGACTATCGCAAATTGGCAAGGAGAAAAGTGCCCGTCTTAGAAGGAGGGTCGTCTTGAGCAGTGTCATTATAATGAGGGGGAAACAATAAAAACTCATGTTCGCTCCCATATGCCCATCAAGCGTAGTTAATCGTAATAATAATATGTTCGATGCAACGAGATCTGAGCTTTTTAATCTTTGATAAACACTTGTTGACTATCACCTGCCTTTTCTCAATAAAGCAGAGGCAAGAAGGGGGGGGGGAGTGGTAGTGGTCGTTTGTACAGGTAATAGTCTTGGACAGGTGGTCGTTAAAGCATGTTGGACTGTATTTCTATAACTCAGGAATGTAAACCGAACGTTTGTGGAAAAGGATGTTGATTCCCCCCTCCTAATGAGGATCCTGTCTGTCATACATGATAACGTGGAGCTCGAATTTCTTTTTGAAATTATCACGTGAAATTTGCTGCCAACTTTATCAGTAGTTATCGCCCTGCGGTCTCAACTGATATCGCTAATCAGGCCACCTGCTTCTTAAATGAGCCACCTTTAAAAGTTCACCGGAAAACGAAGAGCTCCGAATACATTGTCTGAACTTCGACAACAAGAGCTGGATATAATTTTGATCTGAAAATACTTTCTTTTTTTTAACCATCTTAGTAGGTTTTTGCTTAAATCTAAAAAGCTTTGCACAAGTTTATTGAACTTTGAACTTGTGAACTTTGAAAATTCGACTGCCTTAATAGCACTTGAACTTTTTAAAGACATACCGGACACGAATGTCTGATCAGCACACCCAAGGCAATGTTGCAGCAAGTTTTGAACCATCATAACACACAAATCAGAAACAAGAGTTCGTATATTTCATAGTATGTATGTTGTTGTCTGCCTTTCTGCCTTTATAGATTTTGTGATTACACAAAAAACCAAGAATGTTTAAATATGCGTGAATGGCGATGTCATGTTAAGGATATTCAGTGAATTAAGCAACTCAAGGAGGGTTCTAGAACCGGATACATAGCTGAAATTGCAAAACAACATAGGCTCATAAATGAGATAGTCTGAGTTACGTCCTCTGGCCTATCGTTCTAATTGACACGAACCGCAGCTGCCACTGCATAACATCCCAGCCAGCCTTGCCATCCCCCCAACCACCAACCCCAACCCCAACCCCCTGAACTCCACCTATACCCTTACCCCAGCAACAAATTCATACAATAGAGAGAGTACATGCATTCTAAACAGTGCCGTTTGTTGTGATTGTTTTTACTGCCCATCACAGTCCATCACTATGAAGTTTAATCTTCGATTTTTCAACAGGGCTGACCAGGCTGTACATGTACTTTCCTTTTTTATTCTAAGGACACTAACCCCCACCCCCTTTTCTGTTCCCTTCCCTTCCTTGTCCAAGACACAAAAGCAAACCATGTTTCATTTCACTTCCCCGACAGTACCCAAACCAACAGGCGCCTGTTGCTTCTTGTTATGAATACACCACAAGATGGTACCCTCTCTTTGAAAGAGAAAAAGAAGGGCCTTCAGGAATGCACGCGCAATAATTTAGATGTCGTCGCCTTGCCACTGACGCCGACAAGGGGGAAGGGGGATTGAGAGAAAGAGAGGGAAAGAGAGCTAGAGAGAGAGAGTGAGAGAGAGAGAGACAGAGAGAGACAGAGAGAGACAGAGAGAGACAGAGAGAGACAGAGAGAGAGCGAGAGAGAAACAGGGACAGAGTCAGAGAGAGGGGATCTCAAAAAGAAAGTTCTGTTTCAACAATATACCTTCCTAGTGTGTGTATACCTGGGGTATCCCTCCCGAAAAAAAATATCAATTAAGCGGACTATAATAGGCCTGTAGATGTTCACCCCCGGGAATAGAGAGGTGTATATTTTAATATACTAAACAGAGCAGTGAGCGTACTTGTGACATACAACAGTTTTCCTTGTCTATGCTTTTTGAGAGGCCGCCTTACTTACTTAGTGGTTACCTTGAAGTCAGCAGGCAACTTTTTTTTACACTCTATTGATTTCCCCAATAACGCACGCCCGTTCTCAAGTGCACAAATTAATAAGCACATGTTGTACACTCGAAGCCAAGCCCTAAATGGAATAAAATGCCTCTTTTGTTCATGTACACCAAGCGAGTTGCGCACATTGCCAAAATCGTAAGCTACTCGATGTTCAAATGTGCTTGCATTAAATCGTTCTGATCGGCTTTTATCGAGCAGTTGGTCAGAGCGACACTTGGAAGATCGTGTTTCAAATGCAAACAGGGTCTGAATTTTGCTGGCCAGGAAGAAGAGCAGTTTTCTTCTCTTCACTCGGGGCTCGGAAGAAGCGAAGAAAGAGTTCTACTGAGCGAAATATT
>NW_004798185.1:242107-243218 GCF_000002075.1 Aplysia californica
GGGGTGGTCTTGTAGCACCAGGAAGACCGTCAAAGTCATAATATATTAGATTCTATTCGTATTTTTTTTTTTATTCATAAAAGGAACTCATTACAAATTGTGTGCACCGTATTTCCTTTCGACAATCAGCAACGAAACTACATGTATAAGAGTAATATTACAACCACATAAACCAGTAAATTGGCCCCAACGCGTATGATGAAATATTCAAACACACAACGCTATCTCTCAAGAAGAAAGCTTCAAATCCAGTGAAGTCCACGAATTACAGATTATTTTTCACTCTCCCAGGACGAAGTGGGTGTAGCGGAAGGCAGGGTTACGTTACCAGCAGAAGTCAGCAATAACATTATCCCCAATGAACCACAACATGCAGTCCACAGAAAATTCGTCCGCTCATCCTCGATTTCCAAGAGTGGAATCCTCGAACTTTCTTCCCGGTTTTTTCTTTTAAAGACTGCGGAGCAGCGACGAAGTTTTAGCCTAGGTCTCGCTCTTCTTTTGGCGGGGTTTTTTTTTTTTTTTTTGGCTTCCTTTCTTCCTCTCTGGCCACTGCCAGGCACACGTCTCACTGGGCCCTTTTATCGCCTCGATGTTTTTTTCAATTAGATTTGTTTCAGATTGGCAGGCATGTCCGCGATTTGAACAGAGCGAGAGTTAACCCTTGGCAGTTCGACGTTCTATAAACTTTTTAGTCTAGTTAGAGTTTTACGGTGCTCGTAACTGCGTACGTTCGTGATATGAGCGCGTTGGGTCTCTCTCTGTCTCTGCAAGCGAATTGTCACATAAGAGAAAACTCGCACTGAAAATGTCAATGAGGGGTTCAGTTCCCGTTCCGGCTCGGGGGCCAAAACGTAAGACAAGGGCCCTTGTGACAGCCAGCGGTGTTGCGAGCTTTAATGGTTCTTAAAGGGTTAAGCGTTGGAGAGCAAACCTTAAAGCGTCGCACCTGGGCGGCTCGAGACGAGGAGAGGCTTGCGTTTGTGTTCTTAGACGTAGGAGCGGAATAATAAACACCCACAGAAAATCGTAGACGGTTGAAAAAGGAAAAAAAACCTACCCAAATTGTCATATCCATGGAATAGCCTAGCTGGCGCGGAAAAAGGGGCTG
>NW_004798185.1:246950-248737 GCF_000002075.1 Aplysia californica
AGATAGATAGATAGATAGATAGATAGATAGATAGATAGATAGATAGATAGATAGAGAGAGAGAGAGAGATGAAAGTCCGTCTGTAGCCACAATAATTCTTCTAACCGGCATCTTTATACCTAATTACTCTTGTCTCTTCCAGAATAACCAATTCGCCTCAAAACGCATTCACAGTGTTTTGTTTGTTGGAATAACGTGCAACGTGTTCTGATGATTCAAGGCATGTTGAACAGAAACAATCCCTTTGTTTTCTCTCTTACGGGCCCTCCTCTGATAAGAAAAACACATTGGTTTTACGAAGCCAAGTAAGCCACTCCTCTCATTCTCTTTTGCTTATTTATTTATTGTTATCGTGCATTGTGGGCTGTTGATCGAGGCTTTGAATCTATAAGTACTGTAGGCATTGTGAAATGCTATTGTATCCAGATTCCCCACAGCAGATCAATGAATGTGGTGTTACTCTTTACTTTTGTTTTCCATTGAACCGGCTCTCCTTTGGTGGAATATCTTTTCCTTCAGATAATTGAAAAGACCACAAACTTAACCTTTATATTTATTTGAAATTGTCTAGTAGTGTGCTATATGAAGAAGTATGGCAGCTCAGGTGATTAGGTCTTACTTTCTTCATATTTGTATGAAATTGGTTCTGATCTTGTTGCGCAAATTTTAAATATATTTTCCCCTTAACCCAAACGAATAATCAAACGCAAATCAAACGGCACACAGTGTGAGTGTATAGATGAGATACACTTTACTCCCCAAAACTCCCTGACTTACATTTACATTTCGCTGTCCTCTCTCGTGGTCCATTTTCCCCTTCTGTGATATACCTCGCCGTACCATTAGAAACAAAGTGCCATAGTTCCTGTTTGATTTTGAGGAAACGAAACTTTATCGACCCTTCAAGATGCTTGAGGCCACTCTTTGCGCTATTCGAATACCATGTGTGAAGAGTTTTTCTTATATAATTAATATAAGTCCATTCGCAACATTCGATTTCCAATTTGATATCACAATTCACAAAGCTATTAATCGAGTGCGCAATTGCAAGCGCGCAGTACAATGCGATGAAGACACATCACTGTTCACAACGCCTCGAATTTCGAATACTGGAAGGGGAGCTCATTGCGACAGCCTACAGTTAATTTCTTTCAACCCCATCCGCTGCGCTTTGGGATTCAAGGCCCTTGAACTGTGCATGGTGTGTCCGGTGAATACTTTATTATGTACACCTTGTTTTGTTGGCTCCACTTATCACTCTGTCTCGAAATGATTACGTACAAAGTGTTGCTGCAATTTACCTCACTGATAGAGGATACAATATTATTATACTCTAAATTTGCGACGGGTTGAGAAAAAAGAGATTAAAATCCACTATTTGTAATATCGTGAATAGCACAAAAATCGTGAATGTTGAATAGAAAAGTAAAGTAGAATAGGCACAGCTCTACAAAGGGAATGTAATTATTAGCAAAAATTATCAAAGCGTATTATAATTATTTCTTCAGGCTAACAGAATAGCCATTCATTCCATGTAATCATTATTTTTATTAGCCTTGTTGTTGGGTGTTTTTGTGTGAAATCATTTAAATAAGTTTCCTCTCTTTGCATCTTTTTCTTTTTTCTTTTTTTTTCTTCTATTTTGTTCTTAAGATGTTTGGTACGAACTTTCGTATTGAATTGGGGCGTTTGTATTGATGTGGTTCTTTTATGTTGTACAATAGATCTACCCCCACCATTCCTGCCCCTCAAAATCCCAGTGTTCTACGTTTGACTTAATACCCCCC
>NW_004798185.1:249111-250130 GCF_000002075.1 Aplysia californica
GAAGAGGGGCATGGGGAGAAGCCGAAAGGAAATATTGCAGGAGGGACGTAAAAAAAGGAGGTAAGGGGGGAGGGGGAAAGGGAGGGGCACAGAGATGTATGAAGAGGGGCATGGAAATATTGAAGGAGAAATGTAAGAAAAGAGGTGGAGAGCGGGGTTGAGGGAGAGAGGGAGGGGGAGGGGTGCTAACATCTCAAACTTTAAGTGTCCACCAGCTGTGCAGTCTGATCTCCGTCTGCAAGGACTACTTAACCATATATCCATTCGTTGTCGCACTCCAGATTTGCTTAACCCTTTCCCTCCCTGCATATAACATACTACGGAATAAAGCTCCACTTTCTGGAAACGAAAGTCACTATACTAACATATCATAATATTAGAACGAACAGACAGCTTCGGTAAATAGAAAACGTGTGCTGAAGAATGTCACGAAGCAACAGGAAAAACAAATGAAGAGGGGCAATGGGAGAAGCCAAAAGTGCATGTAAATATATTATGATTAGGCGCCCCGTTGGCTCGGCTGTACCATGGTGGACTAAGGAGCAAACTGCCCTTAATTGTCAATTGACGTTTTTGAACTTGGGTCATTTTGTGGAGTTTTCAAGGTTCTCAGCCTATTTGGCTCTGTTCTATCCGAGGTGGACGTCAAATTCGGAGGCCTCTCCTCACAGATAACCTTAGAGTATTGAAATGGCCGTTTAACCCATACACTTTCTTATATATACTTATTTATTTACTAAAGATGACCTGGTAAATTTGAGCTCAGTAAAAAACAAAGTACTGAAATATACATCCACGAACACACCCTTAAGTGTCTGTCTTGTCGCGAAAATGACCGACCGGGGCCACATTGACAAGGGGCTGCTTTGACAGATTTTTAAAATAATAATTTGCAAAAAAAAACCTCAAGAGTGCCGTAGAACACTAGATCTTTGTACATGGGGCCGCTATGGAGAGGCGACTGCTAATAGGCATTAGTCTGGTTCGGATTTGTCGGTTTGGGGCTAGCCAGATTGTTC
>NW_004798185.1:252203-254141 GCF_000002075.1 Aplysia californica
TGGGGTGTTAATACATATAGTTGGGGTCCGTGCAAAATGAGATGGAACGATTGAATTAAACGTATGAAGAAGAGACATAACAGAGACATTGTCGGTGTTTTCATGCTCATCTACAAAATATATTAGGACATTGTTCAGAGAGTATTCAATAAGCTATGATTCAATTCCACAACAGGACTTCATTCTAGAACTGAGGCCTTTGCAGCACTAAGCCAACTGGGTTAAGTTTGTTTTCGGCCTCTATCAACACAATTCAGGTTATTTAGGAGGCGGCCTGCAACGATCATGCTAGTTTGGGGCAACCCGAATTGAGTGGGACGACAATTCCCTGCAGAAAAATTGAGAGTTACTCGATAAAACAGAATTCTCCCCAAGCGGAAATCAAACTCATGTCTCCTGCAGGGCCGACAGTGAAGAGCTACACCCTTTC
Organism: Aplysia californica; assembly: GCF_000002075.1. Taxonomy (NCBI): domain Eukaryota; kingdom Metazoa; phylum Mollusca; class Gastropoda; order Aplysiida; family Aplysiidae; genus Aplysia; species Aplysia californica. The sequence continues at coordinate 252,634 of NW_004798185.1, forward strand.
AGCTCAGAGCAGATCCCACTTTAACTTAAAAATAACCCTGTGTATATCAAAAGACGTCGTTAGTCTATTCCCTGCTTTGCTTTGTCGTAGCACGTTTTGTTTATAAACATGTAAACATCAACATTCTCGGCATGAAAAAGATAAGGTTTCAACTCGTATTACCATCTAACCCTAACCCTAGCATTAACCCTAAACCCTAATCCAAACCCTAACGTAGCCGTAACCCTAACCATAACTCTAACATTAACCCTAACCTTAACCTAACCCTAACCCAACTCTAACCCTAATCCTAACTAAGGTATTTCAGGACGCAGTAGTGTAATACAGACAAGCAGGTATTTCTGAGTGATGAGGGAGAACAAGAAAAAACATTAATACAAAATCTTGCCAGTAGACATGCCGACTTCTAAGAATTAAGATCTTTTTCAAACAAGATAGTGATCCAACGTCAGCTGGGACTTAATAAACTTGCCAGTGCACATTCTAGTTTACAAATATTCTACGATTTTGTTGCTGGAAAAAGAACAAAGTGAGCATTGATCCGACATTAAATATAAATTGAAGAATATATTCGCTAGGCATTACATAGGATCTTGTTCCCGTGAGAGAAACCGTTTTCTCCAATCTTGATTTTTCTAGACAATTTTCACTCCGGGCACCTGTGCCTGATAATGATTGATTTGTCACACTCAGCTTTTGTAGGGATCACGCTACTCATTTTTGGTAGATAAACATGTTTTGGACCACTGAATCTAACCAGTTGAAAAATGTCAGGGAAACTGAATTCGAAGTTGTAGGAAAAATTCCTTAGAGTCACTTTCTCGGTAGTTAAGTCGTGCGCATGAATGTAAACGGTTTGAATTTAAGTGTAATTTGACCTCGCGTGATTTGAACACCTTTGTACTCATTAGCATGGTATTTGGTGATAATTTACCCCCATCCCCACCTCTGCCACTCCCTCCTTCTTTTACCTCCCAAGTGCTCCTTCCCTCTACTCTACCCGTTTACCCCCGTCGCCATCACCCCCTTCACCTCTGCCCCCCTTTTTTTTCTCCCAACCCTGCTATTTCGAAATTTCCTTACTACAGATAAATTCCGGTTATCACGCTGTGCTGAAAATGGTCTGCAAATCTGAAGATTCCACGCTAACAAAATCAGCTGGTTTAAGCATAGTCTAAAAAGTTACGGAATACGTAATGGCCGTAGATATGAAACAGACACAAATTGCAATTGTAAGAATTGTAATAGTAAGAAACATGTTGGTCGTGAACAACCTGCAATAAAACGTGGTGCTCAGTGCTTAGGCACCTGTGCCTTATAAACTTATAAAGATTTCTTCCCCACGCGCGGCCCTTTTATGACTCCTAGCCTACTCCTCCTCACGCACATTGGAGAAAAGTTGAGGCCGAGGTTATTTCATAAAGAATAAGTCATGGGAATTACACAGAGCAGACAGAGTGTAGAGAAGGTTTTGAAATATAAAAGGGTAATTGTGGGATGGGGATGGG
>NW_004798185.1:254828-256499 GCF_000002075.1 Aplysia californica
AAGAGAGAGGGGGGGGGAGAAATTGACTCCGTCGCGGGGCTATCCCTATCGCGATATTCTTTAGGGTTCCGTTTAATGTCTCTTTTCCGCTCAATTTACTTATTTAAGAGGTGTCATCCACGTACCTGCCCGCTAGACACTCGTATGGGGGAGCCAGAAAAACATTTTCAAATTCTGAAAGTGTCAGGGGTCATCGAAACCTATGTCTCCTGAATTTCGAAGTGCGGCAACGCCCTATGTTAACTATCAGTTTATGGCTCATAATAAAACAGCAATAATGTTGTAATAATATCTTATATTTTTCCCAATGGGAATGAGACATGAAGAAAAAGAGAACATAATAAGACAGAGAGGAAGATAGTATGTTTACAAAATAGAAACGAGACAGCAAGAAGCAAGTGTTCAGAAAATTGTAGTAATACTACGAAACCGCTTTAAAGAATGATCATTAGCAGCCTGTCAAAGATTTTGTTGGTAGCAACAGAAAATACGAAGAAAAGGAAGATTATAATACAAAATATAAGACAGACAACTTAGAAATCATAACGGGCATTACTGCTTGGGATTTCTAAAAGCAAAGTGTTAAATAACAATAATAAGTTCTGCATTTGTTGTTTGTTACTGAGAAGTAAGATACAACGTTGGATTTTTTGGAGTGGGGTACTTAAAGTCGCTAATCAGGACACCTAACTGAAACGAAATACTACCCAAAAAAATGAAAAACAAAAGGCTGTTGCCTATATCTGAATCTCCAGCTTCCCAGAAAAAGGTTAAATTTATAACTCACCTACCTAACATCCGGGCATCAAAAAAGCCCAAAATTAGAAATATTTTGCTGTGATTGAAGGATCAAGGAATGCCAACTGATTGTAAAGCACATTCAAAGTCAGAGGGGAAACTTGGATTTTCACGAGCTTTATGGCTTTGTGCTGCGATCTTTTATGTTGCAGAGTGATGAATGTGAATGTATGCAAAAGAACAGTAGCCAATCTAAAAAAAAAAAAAAGAAAAGAAGAACAATGAATAAGTAAATCCAAACCAAATAAAACAAAACCACTCTACCCTTGCAGCGAGTCAGGATGATGGGCTCTGGCCAAGTAATATCACCTCATCCAATTTCGTACACTTTTCTGCATGCAAACTATTCAAAGAAGACTGGCTACAACAGACATCTCCAACTGGTTGTGGACTTGCAAATCCAGTCTTGAAAGTTCATGATTTTTCTTCAGCACCCGCAAGTACGTCAAGAGGAGTGCTAGAAAAACAGGGAGTACGAGCGTATAATATTTCCGATACGAAAACGAACTTTCGCATTGAGGCTCAAAAACGTAATAAATATTATAATTTTTGTACTGGCTGGTAGCTATGTAAGTGTTTTACGTGTGTTTGTGAGCTGGAAAAATTTTTCAGTAGGTGGGTAACTAGGTATACACGACTTTTACGGGGGGGTTTTGTTCAAAGGAGGGGGGGGGGTGGAGAGGACAGATATAGAGATAAGGCAGGCACAGATGACAGAACTGCGATAAAAGAACCTGCCCGGGAGACAGACATCGACGGATGAAAAATAGTGATAGACAGAGAGAGTGTGTGAATGTCATCTTCTGTGTGCGTGTGTGAGAGAGAGAGAGAGAAAAGAGAGAGAGGGGGGAGAGAGAGGGGAGAGAGAGGGGA
>NW_004798185.1:259311-261119 GCF_000002075.1 Aplysia californica
CCTCCACCCCTTCCACCCCCTCCAACACCACCTCCACCCCCTCCAACCCCAATCCCCACCAAAAAATCCACTTTCCGAAGGAATAAACCGTCAACGTCTATAAACCTTTTCCGTCTTCTCAATCTTATCTGAGCTGTTGAATGTTTAATTTGAAATATTCAAATTCTGCTGCTATGAAAACAGCTTGTGTTTTTTCTTGTTCACCCAAGACAAGATTGTCCTTCCAACATGGTGCAAAGATACCAAGAAAGTGTTCTGCCTTTGAAAAAAAACACACATAATCTTCGTCTAATGGGGCATTTTAACTTTTAATTAGAATAATAATATAGGTTATCTTTAGAAAAGGCTGCACCCGGGAAGGGCGACACTGACGTCATCATCTGGTGTACTCGGTTACAGTATCGAATACAGCTAAACGAGGTAGGTGCATTTTGACTCGATTTTCGCGAATCACCACGAAGTTGAGGGTTTTTGTTAGTTTTTGGTTGTTGATTTGGGTTTGTTTTTTAAGGGGGGGGGGGGTCCTGGTTAATTCCTTTTTTTCAGAATACTTATAAAAATAAAACATTTTACACATTCCCCCACATTGAAGGACCTGCAGCAGAAAAAGACCGAGCTAAAGATGAGGTCGGATTTTTTTTAAAACATCCGAAGACCTCTAGGCAAAGGAGCAAGAAAGACAAACTTGTTCACTGCCCACAATCATGATGGTCTAACACAAGAACACGTTTTAAGGAGAATTTGTTTTTAAATGCTACCAGTTCACTCCCAAGCCTATTGAGAGTCTATTTTCATACATCTTTTAACCTAATCTGTGAGCTGTAAAAACAATACAAAACATTTGAGCATCGATACCATGATCAATACCAAAGATCGTAAATAACAAGATTGTTCGCTCAACCAAAAAACTGCCCACAGATCTCCACGCATTGTTTCAGATTGCGTTGCAGTCTCAGATTTGAAGCTCTGGGTCTAAAACAGCACCTGGGCATGTATGGCTGGTGCCTCTATAAATAAATTGTTAATGATTTTGAAGCTCTGGCTAAAACAGCACCTGGATGTGGATGGTTGGTGCCTCTCTAAATAAATTATTGATGGTCAAAGTTTTGTTTGAAGCTCTCTTTCGTTTCTCGAGAAGAAGAGTAGGAAAAGCACAGTTTGTTAGTTTCACTTTTATTGTTCTTAACACAAGTATGGTAGCTCTGTTTACAAAAGTCTGCGCTTTCTCGAAAAGGGTGCCACCGAATTTTGAGAACATGTTTTTAATTGTCTCAAAAAGAGGAGTGAACTATCTTGTTATGCACGATCTTTGTCAATACCCTCAAGACAAGGTATTCGCTTCGAACAGTCGCTGCTCCCCGCTCTTCCGCTTCAGAAAACCATGAATGGGTTTCGTTGATGGGCGTTCCAAATAATAACCATACTGAGTCAAAACTGAAAATCGAACTCCCTGCTTTGCAAGGACACCTCATAATATTATCAATTATATTGCATTTAAAAGGTTTTAGCTAGTAATATCATTTCTTAACGGGAACTTTGAGCTCCGAGTCAGAAATCTGTCAATTGACCCTGATTAAACAGGATATGACATTAACATTTCTAAATAATTTTAATTTGTTTTTAGCCGAGTTTTTAGATCTCATATAAGATTAATTGACGGGAATTGGCTTTGTTTTATTGCCTTGATTATGCAATCAAATATTGTGGTTATGTATCTGTCCGCTTGTTTATTCCATTTGATCGTTCATTTGTTTTGTTTTTTATCGGAAGGGGGGGGGGTGTTGGGATTTGTTTTGTTTTTGTTTTTG
>NW_004798185.1:263641-264661 GCF_000002075.1 Aplysia californica
CACACACACACACACACACACACACACACACACACGAACCACAGGGTGAGGGAGGGATGGAAGACAAGAAAACGTCACGCGCTAAACACGGAGACGAGAACCTGCTACATACAATGTAGGAAACATGACAAGTGACTATGGGAAACAAGAGGAAGTAATGAGGTGGAGAAAAAGAAGGCAAGAGGAGCGAAGAGGGTTGGGGGGAGGGGGGGTTAGAAGGCAAGAAGAGAGTAGAAGTGGAAGAAAGGAAAGCAAGAAAAGGAAATCGTTTTAGGAAGAAGAGGGTGAGATAAATAAGAACAGGGTGGGGAAAGGAAGGGAAGAAGTGAGTTGAGGGTGGGAAAAAGAAGAAGAAATGAGAGAAAAGGGTGGAAAAAATAAGAAGAGGAAAAGCGAAAAGACGGTGAGAAAAATAAGAACAGGGTGGGAAATAAATGAAGGGAAGAAGAGAGTAGAGGGTGGGAAAAAGAAGGCGAGAAGAGAGAAGCGGGTGGGAAAAAGAAGGCGAGAAGAGAGAGAAGAGGGTGGGGAAAGGAAGGCTAGGGGGGAGAAGAAGGACAATGACACTGGAGGGCAAGTTAGAGGCACTTGGCTGTGAGACTGTGAGACTGTGAGACCCAGGCCTTGAGCCCAAGTGGCATACACTACTACTATAAGAGCGCGCAATCGACCAGGTGTGCCGCTGCTCCACAACAATTCACCCTCATGAGGGCAGACGACACTTTGGCCCCGCCCCCTCTGTGATCTCGAGGGATTTTTAGAAGCCTTCAATATTTACCGTGCAAACGTGAGAAATCTGGCAGCCGACACATGCCAGGTGCCTCAATCATTACCTCAATTATGGCGCTCTAACCGCAAGGTTTTTAAGGGACACTTGTGTGATTTTAGGGTACTTGTAGCTAAAAACGGCTTGGATAAAGGGAGAGAGTGATCGGGAAAATAATATTGTTAAGTGCTAAATGTCGGCAACCATAAATGAAACTTACATTCTTAAGTATCGTCTATAGATTACTCCCCCCC
>NW_004798185.1:265231-266474 GCF_000002075.1 Aplysia californica
ATCTCTCTCTCTCTCTCTCTCTCTCTCTCTCTCTCTCTCTCTCTCTCTCTCTCTCTCTCTCTCTCTCTCTCTCTCTCTCTGGTAATGTTTACCGATTAAGATATATTCTCACACAAAATTGTCACAAACGTCATTATGCTGTCAACATGAGCTTCGGGATCCTCTTTCATCTTGTTGGTGAACCAAATCCGTTTTGTCTATTAACCTAAATTTAACACACGCCTAACTTCACCCACCTACGTGTGAAAAAGTGGAAGCTTATCAACTACGCGGTTCACTTACACCCAACTAAATTATTTGTTACACTTTCCTATTCATGTGGCAGCAATTGTAAACTGTAAGTGAAGAACCAGCTATCTTCAAAGCAGTGACGATAGCAGCCGGTTCTCTTTAAGTGATCGTTTCAACTCCCTATTAGATATAGGTGGTTAATTCTATTTTGGGGGAAGGATGAAAAGTGTTGAGTTGTAACATGAAGGTGTGATGGGGGGGAGGCGGTACCAGATTACAGTACAGAAGATTTTATAACTTATGTTTGTCAAACACTTTCCGCATCTCATGAGCGGGGAAAGTGTGGACAAGTGCGACGAAAGGATTTTATTATGTTTGCAATAATTTAATGATCCATATAAAAAGCCATGAAATTCTCACACAGTAAAGAGTTTTAGCAGAGACTCATACAAGGTACAAGACAGTATCGCTTCTTAATGATACTGAAATGTGCACAGGTGGCCATAAAAAGAATATTATGGAGATATTTGGGACAAGCTTTGAGAATGTAACAGACAGGATTGCCCAATCAGGCAAACAGAAGAAGAGGTACGAGATCAACTGAAAGTACTAATAACCTTAATATGAGTACGATCAAAGATGAGGCGATTACTTTGAGAGGTGCCAAACCAAAAGGATAGTGTGGCGTCGACAGTTCTCTGTCTTGAGTACCTGACAGTACAAGTACAGAGTGAGTAAGTAAGTAAAATATACTAAAAGCTCGCAACTTCAGTGTTCTTCGATTCCCCACGAGCATACGTCACCCTGAAGCCAGATCTGGATCTCCTTCACATCTGTGACCTGCTCGTTTCCTTCCAAATTCCGTCTCAAATAATCTCTTCTCACCCGTCTTGGACCCTGCTGTTCACTCTCAATCTCTTGACTACGTCTCTCTGACCTTCGCCACTGCTGTTTCTCTCTCTTTTTCTTAGCCTCTCCCCCCGCCCGCCCATCTCTCTCTCTCTCTCTCTCT
>NW_004798185.1:267579-269401 GCF_000002075.1 Aplysia californica
CTATCCTCACAGAGCTGAGGTAGGCTAGCGTAGAACGGAGGTAAAGCCCACCTGTTGTGCCGTGCGCCGTCACCTGCGAGAGCCCCAATCTCGGGCCCCCATAGCCGGGCCACAGGTGTTCACCTCTACACTACCGGCTGTTTGTCCTCCTGGGGCCCATGACACTATTCCACTCCGCTGCTACTACAACAGACCCTTTACGGCAGGGAACCGCCCCCTTACCCCTCCCCCCTACCCTCCCCCTGCGCTCGTTGCTTCTTTTATTATTATTAGTGTAGAGAGTGAGAGACAGAGAGAGGGACAACGAGAGAGAGGGAGAGAGAGGGGGAGGGACAACGAGAGAGAGAGAGAGAGCGAGAGAGCAAGAGGGGGGGGGACAACGGAAGAGAGAGAGAGAGGGAGAGGGAGGGAGAGAGAGAGAGATAGAGAGAGAGAATCTAGCGGGACACCCTCAAATGTGGAACCATAGAAAAGGTAAAGGACAGGCAGTGGTTTTCTTGAGTTTGACGACCTACTAGAGGCACCAATCGTTAGTTTGTTGGGGGGGGGGGGGTTAATGGAAGACAGCGTGCTAATGTTTAAAAAGTGATTAAAACCACTTTTCTTTTTTGGATGAGACAATGATATTCCTAACTGTCACCACACATGTCTACATGAAGTTCAGAATTGGCTACTCAGAGCAGTGTCAGTGCGGAACTGGTTGCCAAACAGGAAACTATTCGTTGTACTAATAGCCTGCCCAATGTTCAAGGCTGGAAGACACAAAACTATACGGGATCCTGAGAGGACCTGCAGTGAACATGAAGCCTTCGCACTTGACACTGAGATATCCATTTAAAGATGAACGAGAAGAACAAAAACAAGAACCCAGCACCTCGACATTGTTAAACAATGAACCTTTTCAGATGACTTCAAAATTCTCCTGCGTGCCCTGCATAAAGGCCTTTTGGCAAGACACAGTATTGTTGCTGAGAATACAACAAAGAATACGCCATTCGCGGCCAGAACACAAAGCCGTAAAATTTGATTTACGGTTGCCCCAAAATGCTTATTCCAGACGTCATGATTCACTCATGAAACGTATTATGGAAGCAAAGGTAGATGGCAAGAGTGGAAGGGGGACATTCTAAGGGTTGAAAAGGCAATTTAAACAGAAACTTGGCTTGGAACTAAAACAGCTGAGACAGGCAGGATGGCAAGGGCAGTGTGTCTTATTATAGAAAAGTCCAACCTCCAACTTTAAACTGGAAAAGCTAAGAAGAAGAAACGTGGGGCGTGTCGGATATCGAATGAGGCCGAAAAATGCAGCCACTTGAAATATATTATTTCGAAAGAAGAAAAAGGAGAGGAGACCGATCTGTACCAAGATGATCGGTGTTAGACTAAGGAGACGTATTCATTTTTTAAAACTCGTTAACATTTGAGAAAACAAACCAAAGTCCTTTAATTCATGAATATCATTTATCGCATCGCAACGGGCTTGGCAGTGGATTCTTGAACACTGTTCATCAACTTCTCCGACATAATGTCAAGGTTGTTAGGCTCAAAGTGATCGCGATTATTGTTGGTAACGGGGTTTTGGGGGATCTTGACTCTCTCTGCTGCACTGCCTTTTTACAGCTACTCCTTGGCGCCTTCTCATTGCTGTCTTTCCACCAGAGCCTAGATCTTAGGGTTGGTAAAATCTGACACATAGCCTTCTTGAATTAGGATGAAAAAATGTTGGAAGTCTCGTGCGCAAGTTGTGCACCCTAAAGATCTCTTGGTGGTCCTAAAATCGATAAGAGTAGGCTTCAGTCACCACCGGGCAAAGTTTTTTTTA
>NW_004798186.1:0-1267 GCF_000002075.1 Aplysia californica
GCCTAGCAGCATGATTTTGAAAACGTTGTAACTTGTGAAGAGATGTATTTGGTAAGTTAGCTAGTAAAGCATTGCAATAATCGATGCGTGAAAACAAGAAAGATGACATAAGCGTTTTCAACGAGTGTTCGTTCAAAAACATAGACATATGACCAATTCTTATCGATTTTAGACCACGAAGAGATCTTTAACGTGCGCAACTTGCACACGGGCCCTCCGAGTTCTTCGTCTTTGTCTGAGAGGGCTAGGTGCAGATCTTTCCTACCAGAAGATCAGGGGTGTGGCTGAAAGACAGCAGTAAGAAGGAGCTAAGGAGTAGCAGTAGAAAGGCTACAGAAAGAGTCAGGAGCCCAGAGGAGGGGGCAAAGGATGGTGATGGGGTGGGGGCAGAAAGTGGAGACGAAAGAGGACCACAAAAGATTGCTAGAGAGCAGGAAAGGGGGTTAAAGAAGACAATTTTAGAGAAGAAAATGGTTTCGGTCGCTACCCGGATTTGAACCACCTTAACCTCTAGGCCAACACCTTAACATCTAGGCCACGAGACCCCTCCCCCCCCCTTTCAAAACTCTAAATACTACAAGAAGAGACAGGCAGAGAAATGAAGAGGTAACAGTGGGTGGTTGAAGGGCGCCACTGGTAGGCCCAACTTCTTTACTTTCTCGTCTGTTGTTTCCGTCTTTCTGTCTGTCTGTCTGTCCGTCCGTCTTACTTTTTCCCAGCACTAAGTGCCCATTATAGTGTCGATGTGCTTCTCTTCACTCAAAAACAAAACAACAAGCAAAAAGAAAAATAAACGACAAAAAAAAAACGAAGAAGTAAAAGTAACTATTGGCATTTCAGACAAAAAAAACAGATAATAAAATGGTTTGGTCACCTGTTACAAATGTCACCTTGCCAGCCAGCCAGCGTTGAGAGAGCCTATAACACCAAGTGCTAAGGGGTTAAAAAATTAGCCGAAAGATCGTTTGCCCACCTTGCTCCATCAGTTTGGAACTCTCTTCCCCAACCCTTGAGCCATACAACATCTGAGTCTAAATTGTAAAAATCTTTAAAGACACGTTTAATGACATCATTTTTATGTCAGTAGATTCATGTTCAGTACAATGTTATGCAAATGACTATGTATTCTTTTATGTATTTTGCGAATTGCATTGTGTATATTATTTTATCATGATTGTGTATGTGCTCATTTCGTAACGATGTTGAAACGCGCGTGTGTGATTAGCAAGTAGATGTGTGTGTGTGTGTGTGTGTGTGTGTGTGTGTG
>NW_004798186.1:2616-3912 GCF_000002075.1 Aplysia californica
AAGAGAGTAACAAACATAAAAAAGAAGAAGGGGAGATAAGGACGATAGATGTTTGATAGGAAAGAAGAAGCAAACCACACCAGAGCACCCGCCAACCATCCACTGTTATTACATAGGAAGAGATAAGCCCCACAAAAGATGGATGGAGGTCAGGGGCAGCTCGTCCATAGAGCACGGTCGTGCAGTGCCGCCCCAAAATTTTAGCGCACAACACCCACACAGTGACAACAAAAGAACCTTTACCATCCATCATCCAATCAACTTTACGTACAAGTTCCTCGCCAGAGCCTATTCGTTCATTACAACATCTACAACAACTTTACAACATCTACTATACCATATCAAGTTCTTGTGCTTCACCCAAGTAAAACATAGTATGTTCAGTGGTGTAATCTATCTCGGAAAATGCTCTATGGGACGACCCAAACAACGATGACGTTTTGACCGAGTTTCTTAGTTCATAAATATTAATATGACGGCACAATCTCGATGTGCACCAGCCGAACAAAGCCCATAGAAGCAGTCTAAAAATAACGCAATCTCAAACCAGTTCACGACAGCCTACACAATTCAATGTCCGTATTATGATAGCTTTGGAGCAATCCACCGGAGTGCTCCCAGCGATGTGCGATTGGTCCATTGTCTTGCCATTTACATCTCTAGCCCCACCTCTGTAACCCTGAACTTGAGCGAGGTCAACATGACGCAATTAGGTCATTGTGTTAGAAGTTGGAATTGTGTAGTGGTGAAAGTTTTATTACTCGAGTGCGTATTCCAATGCAGGATGAATGAAGTTGATTGCAAGTAAATTCAGTTCACCAAACAAAGTAACAAGAAGAGAGTGAATAAATGAAGTCCTCATCAAACTAAAAATATCAAAATAATACAATGAATAAAAAGTGGAGTGGCTAACACAACAAATTATACTCCTTGTAGTCCTAGATTAGGCCGACTGTTTCTCCTGTCTACTTTTTGGAACTGAGGACCCCAAGTAGTCTAAGACAGGTTTTACTGATCTTGTCCGTGTGAAACAACACATTAAAGTCGAAAGTCATCAAGAGCGTGCGTAAAAAATGCCGTTAAGTATCATACTTTCGGACAAGTAGACATAGCAGCGCAGCTAGTCGTAGGTCATCGCATTGCAACGCCTCACAATATAATAAAGAACTGGAGAGAAAGAACAGACTCGTATTGCGTAAGGTTATCTAGTGTATTTTGTCATGTGAAACTCACGAACTCGCCCTTCGCGGTCATGAAAAGGGTGATTTGTCGGGGAACTGAAGTATTTTTCGCTAA
>NW_004798186.1:5532-6844 GCF_000002075.1 Aplysia californica
CCCCCCAAGAATAGAGGTGTTACAAGAAAGTAACAAACATAAAAAAGAATGAGGAGGACGATAGATGTTTGCTGACAGGAAAGAAGGAGCAAACCACACAAGAGCACCCACCAACCACCCACGGTAAGAGGTTTAAGGCGCTGGCAACACAAATAGGTTTTATAAGTGCCAAAAACTAGATGTGTTACGAGAGAGTAACATACCAAACAAAAGAAGGAGGGGAGATAAAGACGATAGATACTTTATTGATAGGAAATCAGGAGGTGAGATAAGGAAGATAAATACTTGATAGGAAAGAAGGAGAAGAGATCAGGAAGATAGATATTCGATAGAAAAGAAGGAGGAGAGATAAGGAAGATAGATACTTGAAAAGAAAGAAGGAGTCCAGATAACAACGATAAAATAACATGCTTGATAGGAAAGAAGGAGGAGAGATAACGACGATAAAATAACATACTTGATAGGAAAGAAGGAGGTGAGATAAGGAAGATAGATACTTGAAAGGAAAGAAAGAGGAGAGATAAGGACGATAGATACTTTATTGATAGGAAAGAAGGAGGTGAGATAAGGAAGATATATACTTGATAGGAAAGAAGGAGGAGAGATAAGGACGATAGATACTTTATTTATAGGACAGAAGGAGGTGAGATAAGGAAGGTAGATACTTGAAAAGAAAGAAGGGGGAGAGATAACGACGATAAAATAACATACTTGATAGGAAAGAAGGAGGTGACATAAGGAAGATAGATACTTTATTGATAGGACAGAAGGAAGTGAGATAAAGAAGATAGATACTTGATAGGAAAGAAGGAGGAGAGATAACGACGATAAAATAACATGGTCTTGATAGGAAAGAAGGCGCAAACCACACCAGAGCACCTGCCAACCACCCACTGAGCACGAGACTACTATAGAAAACTGCATTTTCCACTCGGCGCTTAAATAAACGGCAACAGCAGAGGATGAATTAAGAAAAAAATGTGAAAGTAACAATTGAGAAACAATTACGCCCGGTTGTTAGCATAATGTAGACAGCGTGTGGAGTTGGGTCAGGAGAAGGGTGGCGGCCATACTGTGTAATTGAGCGGCAATGCTGTGCAATTGGGAATGTAATTTAGAGCCCGTGAGTGCACATAATCTACAGCACTTACGTTGTTGTGTTGTGTTCAGTTTGCTCAACCTCACCACCTCCCCCCTCTTATAAAGACGTACCCCCCTCACACACACACACACACACACACAAGCACGTACACCCCCACCACACACACATACACAAGCACGTTCACCCCCCCTAAAAACACGTTACCCCCTC
>NW_004798186.1:8594-9163 GCF_000002075.1 Aplysia californica
CCCCCTTCCAATCTCCCTTCCCTCTCTCCTCTCCAGGACCTGTGCAGAGAAGACGGACAAGGCTCTGACGATTCCCACTCTCCGCATCTATCATTGATTCACAGACGCAACGCCAGCTACATGGCAAGATATCAATGTTCCCCCAATCCAGCAAACTCCATCCTTCCATCCATCCACAATTCCATCCTTCCATCCATCCACCATTCCATCTTTCCATTCATCCACCCTTACATACATCCATCCTTCAATTCAAACATCCATTCACCCTTCCACCCTTTCATCCATCCATCCAGTCATCCATCCAGTCATCCATCCAGTCATCCATCCACCCTTACATACATCTTTCCATTCAAACATCTATTCACCCTTCCACCCTTCCATTCATCCTTCCATCCATCCATCCATCCATCCATCCATCCATCCTTCCATCCATTCATCCATCCACCCTTCCATCCACATATCCATCCACCCTTACATACATCCATCCTTCTATTAAAACATCCATCCACACATTCATCCATCCCTCCATCCATCCTCCACAACAAAAATCCACTCATCCATCAATCTAT
>NW_004798186.1:12938-14116 GCF_000002075.1 Aplysia californica
CTTGCTCTATGCGCTTTACAACAATTATTACCCCAGCAGACCCTCTGAGAACACTCAGAAACATTCTCAGCTTCCGCGGAAGCATACAGTGCAAGCTGCGGATTTCACGCGCTCAAACACTATCAAACTGACAAGATCTTTTACTGTCTATAGCTGGGTACCCATTTCCACCTGGGTGAAGTGAGGAAAATTTGTGCAAAGTGCCTTTCACAAGGACACAACGTCGGGTCCCTGACGGGATTCGAACCCACGAACTTACGGTTGTGAGTCCGAGAGCCTAACCACTAGGCCATCGACGCCACAATCTTTCATGTTGAACATCTATCCCTCTTCCTTCTCTCCTATCAAATATAATTATATCGTTCGTATCTCTCCTCTTTGTTTCCTGTTGAACATTCATCGTCTTTATCCGTCCCCCTTCTTATTTTACTAAATATAATATATCTCTCCTCCATCGTTTATATCAAACTTCTGTTGTCTTTAAATCTCTCCTCTTTCTTTCCTATCAAACATCTTTCCTTCTTTCTTGCTGCACATCTATCGTCTTTAACTTTTCTACTTCTGTCATATCGATCATCTACTATCGTCTTTATCTCTCCTACGTCTTTCCATTCATGTATCCCCTAGCTTTCTCGGATAAGGGCGAAAAATAAAACTCCGAAGTCCCGTGTGCAAGTTGCACACGTTAAACATCCCTTGGTGGTCTAAAATCGATTTAAGTAGTAGGCTTCGGCCGCCACCCGGCCAAATTCAAATTTATTTTTCTATACCAAACAGAAATAAATGCTGAATGTGTCCCGCGCGCTCATATGAACGTATGCAGTTGCCAGCGCCGTAAAACACGTACACAAAAACAACAAAACAAAAAAAAAACGAAACAAAAACAAAAACAAAAACAAAAACAAAAACAAAAACAAAAACAAAAACAAAACAAAAGGAGAGAGATTTCAGGCATAATATAAGGTGGTAAAAAAAATCTTGACATCTAACCAGAACGCCCCAGAAGAACTAGCGGATAAGGCTTACAACACACGAGAATCCGGCTTCAAATCAAGAGGATGGCCAAAAAAGACCCGGCTGGATGGGGTTAAAAAGGTCCCGGAACAACATAACATCAGGGCCGTCGAGAGCCTGGTCGGGCCCTGGGGCAGCAATCACCTTCGGGCCCCTCCTCCGCC
>NW_004798186.1:14331-16692 GCF_000002075.1 Aplysia californica
TATATATATATATATCTTCACTTTCAAAGTCATAAATTCTTGGTAAGTGTTTTGCGTTTTGCGGCGCTCGCAAGAAACTACATAATAAGGTCATATGAGTGCAAGGGACACTTTAAGCATAATACGCACTTTATTTGGAATTAATTTGTGGAGACGAAAGCAGGCGACAGAATATTATGGTTGTAGAACAGGAAAGGAGTTGAACGGAGAAGAAAATTTCCTGTCGCTGTCAGGTTACGAACCTTTGACCTATTGAATGAGAGGCGAACACCGTACCTCAAGACCACGAGAGCCCCCTAATATCATAAATGAACTCTGGGAAAACTTCAGTTTTTGTAAGAATTTTACGGCATGTGCAACGCAATAATAGTTCCAGGGCCATTACAGCTTTGGCATGGAATTCACCCACCTCTGACGGCCATTTTTGTTTGCTAGTTTACCTCTGACACCAAGCGACACCCACCTCCTTCAGTCGCAGATATCTCAAATATTATGTCAAATATGTCAAATGTCTCCAAATATCTCTCCAAATATCTCAAATGTCTCCAAATATCTTAAATGTCTCAAATGTCTCCAAATATCTCAAATGTTTCAAATGTCTCCAAATATCTCAAATGTCTCAAACATCTCAAATATTTCAAATGTCTCAAATATCTCAAATATTTCAAATGCTTCAAATATCTCAAATATCTAAAATGTTAAAAATATTTAAATTATGCAAATATCTAATATACTTAAAATAACTCAAATATATCAAATAAATATCACATTCAAATATTATTACTTCTTGAAAAGTTAACGGATACTTATTTTCCCCAAGAGCAAGACAACTGTAACAGGCTTAACGGTTATACAAAACAGGCTTAGCTTAACGGTTATGTTATACCAAACAGGCTTTACGTTTATACCAAAAGCTCCATAATTATTTATGTCCCACGATTTATAAGCGCCCGCTCTCATCGCGCAGTGACACAGATGCGGCAGTTGAAAGTTAAATAGATACGCAATTTTTATTTTTATTTGTTTTTTTGGGGGGTGGGCATCATTAAATAACAAGATCAATAACATCTTTTATGATATTCTTTGACGACAACAACAACAAAAGCAACAACGACAGTAATAACAATAACAATACCAATATCAACAACACCAACAACTGCAGCAGCAGCAGCAGCATTTCCTGCACCTTCTACTGCAACGACGACAACAACAACTACAATAACAACAACACCACCACCACCACCAACAACAACAACAGCAGCTACCACTACAACAACAACAAAAACAACAACAACAACAACAACAGCAACACCACAACAACAACTACCACAACATCAACAACGACAACAACATCCACAAGGACAACAACAACAGCAACCACAACAGCAGCAGCAGTGACAGACAGACAAACAGACAAGACAGACAGATAGACAGATAGACAGACGGACAGACAGACAGCTGGGCGATCGTTCAAACGCACAAAAAGCAGACGAGAACGACCATAGAGGAAAATCAGGGCTAAATCCCCCTCAATTACTCACCTGCACACTTCATCAATTATAAATCCGAGCGTGTGTGTGTCTGTGAGGTGAGAAGAGACAAATGTCACCTTGTTCCTGCTCACACACAGCCTACGGGCAATATGGAGTCTCTAGAGACCTAACACAAATGGATCGAGAAGAAAGATTCAAATTGTTCACACCACTGGCTAAGTGAAAGTCCCGTGCAAACGTAACAGCTCTGCGTCTGTATTTGTTTCCAGCAGCCAACGGATTGGGCGAATGCCTCGTCGATCGTTGGAGGCTTCGTTCCGTTCTTAAACCGCTTTATGCATAATCGAACGCTTTGCTGTTGCTTGAGGACATCTTCAAGAGTGGATTGAAGCAAGGGCTGGCTTTGGTAGCGACTCCGATCCGTTGTGTAGTTCGCGTTTGTGTGAGTGAGCTTACGTGCGCACGAGCCTGTGCGTGTGTGTTTGCGTGTGTGTGAGAGAGTGTGTGATGGAGGGAGGGAAGGGAGAGGGAGAGAGAGAGAGAGAGAGAGAGAGAGAGAGAGAGAGAGAGAGAGAGAGAGAGAGAGACGGGTGCAAAGCTTTGCACCGGTCTCTTTCTCTCTTTCTTTCTCTCACTCTCTCTCTCTCTCTCTCCTCGCTTTGCACCGGTCTCTTTCTCTCTTTCTTTCTCTCACTCTCTCTCTCTCTCTCTCCTCGCTTTGCACCGGTCTCTTTCTCTCTTTCTTTCTCTCACTCTCTCTCTCTCTCTCCTTCTTTGTCTCTCTCTCTCTCTCTTCTTTTCTTTCTATCCCCGAGTCTCTCCATCTGCCTCTCTCTCTCCCTCTCTCCCGCCCCCTCTCCCCTCTCTC
>NW_004798186.1:16795-18337 GCF_000002075.1 Aplysia californica
ACACACACATACACACACATACACGCACACATACACACACACATATACACACACACACACACACACACACACGCACACATACACACACACATATACACGCACACACACACACATACACACACATACGCACACACACGCACACACACCCACACCCACACACATAAACAAATACACACACATACACACACGCATACACACACACACACACACACATACATACACCCACCCCCACCCCCACACACACGTACATACGTAAACACACTTCTTTCCTACGACAAACACACCAGTATTCGTTTCGAAAAAAGCATTCATCAACAACATTAACAACAACAATAACAATACCAGCAACAACAATAACAACAACAGCAGCAATAAGGGGAGGATTCAGGGAGGTTGGACTGTCTCACCAGCTACCCAAAGAGGTGGTGGCCCTGGCGAAGAGCACGCTCTTCGGGGCTCCAAACATTAATTTAAACGGATAGGCTACCACACACACACACACACGCACACACACACACAAATACACACACACACCTAACAACAACAACAACAACAACAACAAGAACAACAACAACAACAACGACAACGACAATCATTACCACCTCCAGTTACCCGGATATATCAGAACCGGATCTAAACCGGATTTGAACCGGATCTGGCCATTTTGAACTTGAGCAGCCCCGCTGGTCGTTCGTGAGGACACCGCCGCGGCGGGTATACAACTCAGAGGCCGTGAGAGGAGGGAGGGAGGGGGAAGAGGAGGGAGGAAGGAGGAGGAGGGAGAAGGAGGAGGAGAGAGAAGGGAGGAGTAGGAGGCGTTCCCCTCGCACTCTTGCGCACCCCACGCGCACCGGCGCGCACCGCCGCGCAGCGCGCTATTGAGCTGTTTGAGCAAAACGGCTCCCGCACGCGATCGCGATGGTCCGGAGTGCGACAACTAAGTTGTGAGCCTCGCGCTCCTTGACTAGGAGAAACGTTACGAAATCTTCAAATCAGCCGTCAGGACAAATAAAGGGTTGAAGGGATGTTTTGTTTTAGTTAAGTTTTACGGCGCTCGCAACTGCATAATAGTAATACGGTCATAATATGAACCCCAAAATAAAGGAATACAAAAAAAAAAAGCTTTTGTCTCATCAAGAAGACAGAAACGAAATGAAGATCTTACCTCAGCAAGAAGGTAAACACATACTTATAATGAGACATCATTTCTAAAGTTCTTGTCTCAACAAGAAGGCAGACAAATATTACAAGATTTCTGAAGCTCTTGCCTCAGCAAGAAAGCAGACACATATGATGTGTCTCAGCTAGAAGGCAGACAAATGTTACGTCAATTCTGAAGCTCTTGCCTCAGCTAGAAGGCAGACAAATATTACAAGATGAAGTTATTGTCTCATCAAGAATGCAGACAAGTGTGACGTAACGACTGAGACTGGAAGGCGGCTCTCGTTTGTGGCCAGTGTTTTCATCCCGTGGTGTGAACACGATTCTTACTGTGGGAGGGTATTGATCTCTCTCTCTCTCTCTCTCTCTCTCTCTCTCTCT
>NW_004798186.1:19397-30868 GCF_000002075.1 Aplysia californica
GGGGGGAGCCACTGACTGAAGTGTCTTTAGGCCATTCCCAAAAGGGGGATATTTCTCGTTCTAATGCACAGTAGATTTGAACATTTCAATTGGCTGATCTAACAATGTCATGCTTGTAACTGTGCCTGAACTACGACAGGGAACTGCTGCTTTTTCTTTCCTAATCTTTACAATCTTCATTTTGCCTCTACCTCTTGTGTATGTTTGTCACACTCTTGTGACCCGCTATTTCCGGGGTGCCTTGATAGTCGAAGCAGAATTTGTGCTGTTGAAGCTAGAGATATCAGCAGAGTAAGTCTGATTCCCTGTAAGGACTTCTCTGTTGACATCCACCCCTTGGCGCTCATATGACCTTATTATGCAGTTGCCATAAAACCTCTACTAAAACTTTTTTTAAATAATTGTGCGATCCGTGATAAACCGGATGTGTACAACAGTGCAAATCTAGGATTATCCTATACGTCTATGGAACACACGCAGCGCAGGTCCGCACGTACGCACGCACACGCGCACGCTCGCGCGCGCACGGTGTTGGTTTGCTGGAACGTCAGCGTCACACGTCTGCCTCGTCTCGCACGTTCATCAATAATGCAGGCGCGGGCTTTGTTTGTCGTTTGACGGGAGGGAATTATGCAAGAACTGACTAATGAGTTTACCGCCCATTCGAGTGTAAGTTTACATTCCATTAATTGTGCCGACGCATTAGGTTCTAGCTGGTTCGTGTAGGGTTTATCGTTGTGGGCTTGTTCAATTAAATATTCATTTCATTCTATTTCTTTTCTTGGGACAGTTAGTTAGTGCAGTTTAGATTACCAGTAATCTAGCTAGCTTGCTAGTTGGTAAAATGTAAAGGGTGGGGGTAATTTGAAATTAATTAATTATAGGCCTGTGTCATAGATCTATTAACCTCTTCACTGCCAGACCCAAAAATTGAGTTTTGGGGCTGGGTAAGGTTTAAGTTGGGAATGGGTGAGGGGTTTAAAGAGGGGGGGGGGGGGGGTGAGGTTTTGGAGCAGGATGTGAAGGGTTTATTTGTTCGGGGTAAGGATTCTATCACCATCTTCCCCATTTCCCCACCCCTCCACAAACACAAAGGGACATATCAAGCCATGTACAGAATCGGGTGCTTTTTATTGAATAATATTACGTATGTAACATTGGAATTCGCTTCTACTTTAAGTCTAACCAGAGAACCTGAGACAGTCTCGGGCTGTGCAGTGGACGGGTTAAAAACAAAACAAACAAACAAACAAACAAACAAACTATGAAGCCTCATAATAAGTTAGATACACACCGAGCACAACAATCGTACACTGAAAACAGCAACCGACCATGTTGGATGTTTATGACACTACTGAATCATAACATAAATTGCTCATCCTGAAGAGTACCAAATTAATACTTTCAAATAAGGAGACATAACTACGGCAATTAACGATAGTGAACCAAACACAGTTATTGCTCATTTAACTAATATTACAGGGATATATTACACAAACAAACAAACAAACAAACAAACAAACATACAAAATAATAAAGCTGCATGGCACATAGATGTAGTCAAAATCGAAAGTACAGAAATATTATGACATTCACACAAGTAAAACGTCAGAGGTAATTATTTTGTTTTGTTTTGTTGTTGTTTTAATTTTTTTGCTTTTTTTTTGGGGGGGGGGAGGGGGGGGGGGGCTCAATCATTGCATAGATTTGGCGCTCTTTTTATCCTTTCACGTTTGTTACAGATGCTGGACCTTTGAATTGACGTCCATCTCCGATATGTAAAGTGAGCGGAAAGCCTCAAAATTTCTTCAATTTAAACAACGAACGTTCATAAAATTAATGCCTCATTCTGGATTCAACCAAGGCCACCTGTTAACTGTTATACAGGGTGCCCACGACGGATGGGATCGGCTGATCAGACCGATCGCCCGACTCGGTCGCCTCAAACTAACAAACGTGTTTGCATAGACCTGTGCGTGTTTGTCTTCAGTTTCAGACGACTGAATCGGGCGATCGGCCCCGTCCAGCGTAGTCGGCACCCCGTATAACTCAGCACACTAAACGTCTACCGACTAATAAGCTGGAAACGATGCCTCAGATTGACAGACAATATCCGGATATAGGCTGCTGCTCCATCTCCGCATAATATTGTTATGAAATTATATAAAATAATAACAAATTAAAAAACAAACAAAAACAAGATGAACTGGGGAAAAGAAAGATAAAAGTAAAAAAGAAAGAAAGAAAGAAGGAAAAAAAGAAAGAAAGACATTCGAGAAAGAAAAGGAACGGAAGACACTGCTGATGAACATCCAAAGAGTGAGGAAAATCAATCAGTCAATCAATGAATTAATCAATAAATAAATAGGAATATAGACCAAATTATAGTTATAGTGTTTATATAATATTATACATCCAGGCTCTATGTACAGCACCCTCTATAATAAAATGTTTTATGTGTATAGCCTACATGTATTAGAAAATGAGAAAAAAACAACCCTAAACAGAAGGCTTATTGTTTATGGAAACTTAAGTTAAAAGCCAATAATTATTACTACCTAACTATTTTTTAGAACAATACCTTAATTATCTAATAAGTCCATACAGGACCACAGAATTCTATTCATCTGTGATACGGGACCTATAGAATTAAATTTTGAACTTTGAACTCACGAATTAATATTTTTAAAACAATAATAAATATATCACCATTGTGCTTTCTTTCTCGGTGTTTTTTCTGTCTTGTACATAAAAAGTTAAAACTGTTAATCTCATCTCCTGTTTTGTATAATTTTTCAAAACCTTACAGAAAAAAAGCTTTCCATTTCTCTTCAAGGTATTTTTTGTTGTTTTGTTTTTTCTTTCCCCAGCTGAATAAGGGGCAACAATATTCGCATAAATATTTCAGTACCCTAAATTTTAAGAGAGTGATTCCCCATGTTCCGATCCAGTATTTCAAGCCAGCCATCCTAGCAACCATAAACAAGATGGCGAAGTTCGTTGTTGCAGGTAAAAAAAATTGACTAAATAGATAGTCTTTTGTTGTTGCTTTTGTCAAATGTTTACTATTTTCAATTCTGCGCTAATACAGGGAAAACTTATGTTTCTGTGTACTTATTGCTGGATTATAAACGATTCCTAAAGGCTAGTTGAAGAAGGCCAAAGCTAACTTGTTGTAGTATATACGTCTACTCAATTCCAACCCAACTCTGACTCCGACTTAAATGTCTTTTACTAGATCTACTTTTAGGCCCTAGATCTAGAACTAAATCCCATCCAACACTCGAAATTCAAATATGCAATCAAATTGAGCCTCATCATGGTTTGATATATGGAAAAAATAATCGAAATCTAGATCTAGGTCTGGTTGCAAACCGCATGTCAACTTTTGCTTAGATCTTAATTAATTTAAGATTTAAGTTGTCATTGATGAATTATTAACTTGCTAGCCTAAGTTGCAAGCACTAATAAAGGCTATTGCTATTGGCATGCAGGGCAGTATATTTTCCTTTCATTGTCTATTACCTTCAAGCGACTAGCAAACTGAACTCTGAAAGTCCATATATAGGTGCTTGTTTATTAATCGTTACACGTCTAGATTAGTCAATCTAGATGTATACGTTTTGTAGATTTAATTGTGGGCCTCCTATTTCCTTAGTAGATTTTAGTCCTTTTTGGTAAACAATCAATTTTTTTTTTACGTTGCTCCTCATTGAATATACTGATTATCTGACGAATTACTTTTTCTGCTGCTTTGTTATTTTTTTCCTTAAAAGATCTTGATGAAACTTACCCTCAGCTGATTTTTTTTTCAAGACAGCAATTTTTGTTGCTTTAGCAGGATTGTCATTGAAGCTGTTGGAACTTAATTGATCCTCACTTTTCCCAAAAAGCCCTGTGTGGGATTCCACTTGTGACAGGACCAGTGTCTACCCTTAGGCCTGTTATCGGTTTTTTTCTTAATTCTCTTTTAGACTCTTATTGTCAGTCTGTAAGCTTCCTTAATTTTGACAAGCAGATATAATATAATGTTTGGTTGCTCTCTGTCAGTCAACATATAGGCTTACTTGATTTAGGTTCTGACAGCAATTGATGGTTTGGGTTTAAAAAATTGGTTTGTCTTTGGTTATGACCTGGATCGAGGCCGCAAAAGCTTGTTCTTCATTGTCTGTCTTGCAGTATTTTAAAAGTCATCATGATCATCATGATCATCATGATCATCATGATCATCAGCAGCAGCCTTTCTCCCCTTGTACCTAATGTATGCCGCCAAAATAAGAGCTGTCCATCTACTTCTGCCCAGGGCTATAGTCCACACCTATGTCCAGCTCAAATATCCTATATCCCCTATTTAATTTCTGAATCTAAGTCCCTTCTCCCAATACCTTTAGAACTTGATTTCTTTCTGTGTCTTTGTGGATTCCATTATAACTGATTCAGTCTGCAGTGCCGCTCACAGTGGCTGACTGTCTCCTGTGTTATCTATTGCTCCCTTTCTTCATATCACTTTCCTCTCTATTTTTTTTCCTTACAGTTTCGCGACCTCATTGCTTTCTTGTCGTATCTCCATTTTGTTTTAACAATGAAAATGTGACTTCTTCTTAAGTTCACTCTTTGTTATGAACTGTTTTCACTTTTGTTTAAAAATGGAGGTGCGACAAGAAAGCACTGAGGTTGCGGCTTACATCTGGTGTCATTTAATAGTATAGTATTTCTTATGCTGAACATTTCAGCTGTATATGCACTCATAGATCTAGGGGTTTCTTCAAATTTGGATGTCTTTCTTAACTTTTCGTGAGACCACCCGTGAAGTCACAAAGCGGTCACCAATTATTTGTGCACAAAGTAAAAATTATCCGCGGGCTGAACCAGTTAAAGCTTGGTGAGGAATGAGTTTGTTTGTAGGTTGTTTTTTTAGGGTTTTTTTAGGGGGGGGGGGTTGAATATGAATTATATGCATGTCTCTTTATCTGGATGACTTTGTACATTTCAGGCCGCTCAGACTGCCCCTACTATGCCAGGGCTGAACTGATCGGTGATCGCCTGGCAAAAAATCTCAAAAAGTTCAAACTGCACAAGATCATGATACAACCGGATGAGTGGGAGGTCAGTCACAAAGTTCACCCAATCAATATGTGTCACGGCGTGCTGGAATCAGGCGCTCGTCAAAATTTTTGGGCTTATGGGGTTATTGGTATCATCCTAAACCCTGTTCATTTGCCTTTCTTTTGGTGAAAAAAATATTCATCTATGTTGAATAGAAGTCGAAATATTTGCGATTGTTGGAGGTCAGGGTCGCCTGGTTTCAGTGGTAAAATTATCAAGAAATTTTAAATAGCTGCCAAAATTTTGTAACTTTCATTGCCTGAAACTCTTTGAAAACCTGAACAATTACTTTTTTTGTGCCTTTCTTCAATGTTTTTCAGTAAAATCCACAAAGAAATGTGTTTTTGAATGGACATAAAAGGTGTTGAGCCAAAAAAAGAAAAATGGGAAAAAATTTTCCATCAGCCAAAAACATGCTGATGTCTTTGATTTCATTATTTTGACAAATGCATGATTTCACCAGGATGAAACTTGCAACTGCGTCATATGAGTGCGCCAGACACATTAGACATTTTCAGTTAGTAGGAAATTTTGAATGTTGCCTGGGTGGCGGCCAAAACCTATACTCTCCTAGATTTTGGACCATCAAGGGATCTTTAACGTGTTCAACTTGCACGCAACATCTCCAAGATTTTTCGCTCTTATCCGAGATGGCTAGGTGTTCAATCTTACCTACCCTAAGGTCAGGGGTGTGGCTGAAAGACAGTGGTAAGAAGGAGCCAAGGACTAGCAGAATTCACCCAATGAATAAATAAATATATGAATAATAAATGAATAGCATTGGTGCATTGGTATAGGGGGCTCCAGTGACTAAGGGAGGAGTGAGTTCAGACTCAAAAGTAATGTCAAGTAAGTGTCGGTGACTCGGGGTTTAGATGGATGGTCACTGGAGTGTGTCCTTGAGCAAGACAAGACAACCTTAGCTAAAAACACAGGGTACTGCACAGTGGCGACCAGCAATGGCATGTTTGTGGAACTGTTCTTTATTGGTGTGATATTATGTATTCGTGTATGTATTTATGTGTCTATTTATGTATGTGAGTATTTCTAATTATAGTGCATGTTTGCCATTGTAACTCAAATTTTCCGAGGGAGATCAATAAAATGTAATTTATTTATTTATTATCACCACTCAACAACCGTCACTTTTAAACAAAATTTCCATTCTGTACACAGGTGGGAAAGGATTACCGGCGATATATCTTATCATTTTGTTACTGTTTGAGCGCATGTAATCTGCAGCTTGAACTGTATGCTTACTGGGAAGCCTGAAGTGTTTCTGAGTCATATTCTTGGGTCTGCTGGGGTATTAATTGTTGGGACATTTTTTTTCATTGCTTTCAGCAATAAAATATTTGCCGTGAAACATATTTTAAAGCTGTAGTACGTGGGGGGGCTCTCGTGGCCTAGAGGTTAAAGTGTTTGCTTCTCATTCAAAGATCCCAGGTTCGAATCCGGGTAGCGAAGGACACATTTTTTCTTTAAAATTGTCTCCTTTCAACTCCTTTCCTGCTCTCTAGCAATGTTCTGTCTTCTGCTTTCGTCTCCACTTTATGCCCCCACCCCCTCACTTCCATTGCCCCCTCCTCTGGGCCCCTGACTCTTTCTGCCGCCTTTTTACTGCTACTCCTTGGCTCCTTCTTACTGTTGTCTTTCAGCCACACCCCTGATCTTCTGGAAGGAAAGATCTACACCTAGCCTTCTCGGACAAAGGTGAAAAATCTCGGAGGCCCGTGTGCAAGTTGCGCTCGTTAAAGATCCCTTGGTTGTCTAAAATTGATAAGAGTAGGCTTCAGCTGCCTCCCGGGCAAAAATTCAAAATTTTTTACCAACTGAAATTTAATGTTTAGTGTGTCCTGAGCGCTCATATGACCTTATGCAGTTGCGAGCACTGTAAAACGCTTACATGTACCCAAAAAACCCCCAACAAAAATAAGTTGTAGTATAGGTAGCTCCAGGTTCTTTACTTTATAATAATTATACCCTGCTTGTATTTTTTTTTACTAGCAAAACTTTTAGTCCTTACTGAAATTATTAGAAAACCAAACAGATTTTGGATGTTTTCCCCGTTCATCCATTTCGTGTTTTCTGTTCCCTGATAGAAACTCAAGACTAATGACTTTCTTCTTTGTAAACCACGATATTAAAAACTTTGCAAGTAGGTGGTTGGCGGGTTTTGTGGTGTGGTTTGCTCCTTCTTTCCTGTCAAACATGTATCATCCTGATTTCTCCTCATTTTTTTGGTATGTTTCTTCGGCACTTATATGACCGTATTGTATTGTAACAAGTGTACTTGCTGTAACAAGTGCCGTAAAACTCTTACTAACACTTTTAAAAAACATTGCTAGTAACGCATTTAATGTACATTTTCCTCCCCCAGAAATGGCTGAAGGAAACGTGCAAAGAGAAGGGATGGCAGTTTTCCAAATCTCCCATTGTTTGGAGAGAGCTGATCGACCGTGGAGGAAAAGGCGTCCTTATCGGAGGCGCAAATGAATTCCAAGAGTACGTGAAAGCCTACTACGACCTGGAGTCGGACATGAACAGCTACGACATGCGCACAGTCAGCGGCGAGAACAAGGTCACCAAAGATGAGCTGGACCAAGAGGCGCAGGAGTGTAAAGCGCTGAGCAAGCCGGTCCATGTGTGCATCACCAACGCCAGCAACCCCATGTGTTATCATCTGTTGAACATTCTCACCTCGGGAGACGTGCTCGGGCCCGACATCGAGATGACCCTGCGCCTGCTCGTGAACTCGGAAGACGAAGTAGAGTCCGTCACGGGGATGGCGATGGAGGCCGAGGATTTAGCTCACCACCTCCTCAGAGGGGTGAAAATCTGCACAAGCCCCCACGAAGCGTTTGAAAACTGTAGTTATATAATTTCATTAGACGAACTCGCGAAGCAGCCAGAAGAAACGCTGAAGGATTGCTTGACGAGAAATGAGGAGTTTTTTAGTAAGTTTGCCACCATCATCAATCACAAGGCCCTCCAGACATGCAAGGTACAGATACGTTGAGATTGTTGTATTTCTTTTACTCTTTATCTGCGGGGAGTGGGTAATACCCACTATGCCGGGGCCATTTTTTGGTGCTAAATCTAAAAAATAATACAAAGACTTGCGTTTGTAATTTGTGAAGCGTGCTGACGAAATGAGTTACTTTTTGGATTCTAGCCCTATATGCTTATCGATGAAGTTTTTTCGATTTATATGTATAAAATTAATAATAAAAGACTGGTAATACTTACAGAATTTGCATCAATAGAAAATTGACAATTTTGACGATAGTCTTGATTTTTAGCCAATGTTTCCATATTTTGTGGATTATGAGAAGTAGAGTAACTCATTTTGTCAGCACGTCTCACTTTTTAAAATGGATGTTGCTGAGGCACTCAGTAAAATGTGTTGACTTTGTTGTGTCTGAGGGTTTTACATTTATTGATCCTACAAAGGAAAAGACCGGAGTCTGTCCACAGCAGACTGTAGCACAGCTGCAAAGAAATTCTTGTAACTGGTGTAGGAGTTGTGGAGATTTGAATTAATTTGTACTGAATCTCTTGATCTTTTCAAATATGTGAGGCGTGGTGGCATCAGGCTCTCGTCAAAATAATCAAAGTGAAGAAACTTGCATTTTTCTGCTGGTTTGTGAATTTTTATCAAATTTTTGTTTTTTGGCTCAACACCTTTCATGCCCATTGAAGAACTCATTTCGATGTCGATTTTTCTGAAAAATGTTGATTAAAGGCACAAAATATCTAAATTTTCAAGTTACCACGAACTCATAAGCTAAGGAAATAACTACTCTTTGGCGGCCATTTTCTAACTAATTTTACCTCTGGAAACAAGTGACCCCCACCTCCTTCATTCTCAAATATCTCGACTTGTATTTAAGATAAACGGATATTTTTTTTCATCCAAATAAATACAAGTGAACAAGCTTTTAAAGATTATACCAATAACATGATGTTCCCAAAAATTGACGAGAGCCTGATTCCACCTCGCTGCCTCACATATTATATTATATTATATTATATTATATTATATTATATTATATTATATTATATTATATTATATTATATTATATTATTTTATATTTCATTATTTTATATTTTATTATTGGTTTTGCAAAAATTCCTGCAGGTACTTTTGAGCGGCAGTGGGCCCGTGAACTTCAACGCCGGGGTCGTCCTGAAGAATGCTCCTAGCCTTGCCCGGCAGAATATCGTTGCCGTCTCCACAATTGTCGAAAACAATGCAAAGTCTGTTGTAGGCGAGCGGTTAAATGTGAACCCTGCCGGTGAGCATTCCTTTCTTCCTGTCTGTACATTATGTCTCTCCCCTCTGGGCAGTGCCACTGACTGTAGTGTCTTTAGGCCATTCCCAAAGGGGGGACATTTCTCGTTCAAGCATAGTAGAATTGTAAATGGGCTGATTCTTGTCATGCTCACAACTGTGCCTGATCTACAACAGGGGCCTGCGGCTTAAAAAAAAAAAAATCCCTACTATTGTCATTTTCCTCTACTTCTTTTGTATGTTTGTCACTCTCTTGTGACCTGCTATTTCCGGGGTACCTTGATAGTCGAAGCAGACCTTGTGCTGTTGAAGTTAGAGAGGTGAGCAGAATAAGTCTGATTCCCTGTAAGGACTTCTCTGTTGACACCCACCCCTTGGCGCTCATATGACCTTATGCAGTTGCAAGCGCCGTAAAACCTCTACTATAAAAAAAACCCATTGCATGTTGTGTTCTGACATAAGAATTTAACAGGGATATACACGGGCAGAATTGCATAGGCCTACAGACGTATGTCATTTTTGGCTGCCTTTGAGACACGTCTGTATGCAGTACTGCCCGCCTATAGTGAACACGCACATAGAGAAACATACACATAGCGACAACATTCACTTAGCGAACGCACACGCAGCAAACATACACATAGCGCACATATGTGAGTGCGGTTGCGAGCGCCGTAAAACCCTATAATACTACACACACATATGACAAATATGCTCTTAGCCACAACACTCGTTGCGAACACACATATATAACGAATATGCTCATAGTTCCAACACTTATAGCGAACACTCTCATGGCACACACACATAATGAATAATTTGCTCAGAGCGAACACACACCCAGCAAAAACACTCATAGCGAACACACGAACTCAGAACAAATATGCTCACAGAGAACACACACATAGCGAACACACACACAGAGCATACACACATATAGCGAACACACACATGCTTGGAAATAGATTTCATCCGCTTTACGATTAACGATTACCCTGAACTACTTAATTGCTTCTTATTCTTTCCTATTGAACAACTATCGTCTTTATCTCTCCTTCTTTTTCATGTTTGTTACTCTGTTGTAACACCTCTAATCTTCTGGTGCTCATATTATGACCATATGCAGTTACGAGCGCGGTAAAACTCTTACAAAAACAAACATTAAAAAAAATATTAGAAATAAAAAATAAAAACTCAATGACAGCTAGATCTAGATCTTTTGTTGTTGTTCTTTGGTTCTCCTGGTTTTTTTTTAGACTTTTGAGTTTTGCCAAATATAACACATTCATTTTGTTTTCAAGAGAGGAAAAAGTGGGTATCAAAACTGACATTTTAATAAATGTTTTTTAAATTCTATGACCGCTGTCTCTTTTGTTGTCGTTCTTTGGCTCTGATCTCCAGTTTTTTTAGACTTTACTTTTGCCAAAAACACCATCGTAACTTTATTTTCCAGAGAGGAAAAAGTGGGTTCTCATGCTGATAATATTGTTTATGGGTCACCCGTTTAAAAAAAATGAATTTTAGAAGTTAGCACACGTGGCTGGATGCTTCTCTTTTTTTAAAAAATCGCTTTCTTCAATTGCTATAACCAATATTTGTCACGACTCGGTGAAATCAGCCGCTCGTCCATTTTTGGGCATGTCGTGGAGTTATCGATATCCTCTTACAGCTTGTTCATTTATCTTGCTTTTGCGGTTACAAAAATACCCATCTATCTTGGGTGGAAGTCGAGATATTTGTGGTGTGAGAGGTAGGCCTATAGTTAACAAGAAAAGGGCTACCAAAGTTGGGTAAATTCCATAGCTTGAGGGTAATTGGAAACGGAAAATTTTCATTTTTTTGTGTGCCTTTAATCAACTTTTTTCAATAAAATCCACACAAAAAACAAAAATTCGATAAAAACTGCCAAAGCGGTGGGAAAATGACGTTTTCTTCGGTTTGATTTTTTTGACGAGCGCCTGATTTCACAGTGGTGCCTTACATAGTCCGTGCCTGATTTCACAGTGGTGCCTTACATAGTCCGTGCCTGATTTCACAGTGGTGCCTTACATAGTCCGTGCCTGATTTCACA
>NW_004798186.1:31943-43107 GCF_000002075.1 Aplysia californica
CACCCCACCTCTCCCCGCCCCCACCCCCCAACTCAACCAGGCGTGGTGGATCTCCTGATCTGGGGCAATGTGAGTGGCTGCCACTACATTGACGTCACCAAGTGCCGTGTGCACAACTACGATGGCGCTGTCTGGGGACCCTACTGGTGAGTGAGTGAGTGAGTGAGTGAGTGAGGGAGGGAGTGAGTGAGTGAAGGCCTGTCACTGTCCTACATGATCCTCATCACGATACACTTCCATCATCATCATCATCATCTTCATCCTGTGCCAGATCTGCAACAGACATTGGCGATCATGGTTGCTCTAAAAAAAGCTATGTTTCCTTGATCTTTCCCTGTTACCCATTTGTTTAGATTCCCTAAGTATGTGTGTGTGTGTCCGTGTGTCTGCATGAATACATGCATGCATGTGTGTGTGTGTGTGTGTGTGTGTGTTTGTGTGTGTGTGTGCACATGTGTGAGCAAACTCCCACAACTTATGTACTTCATAAATAAGCATGTCCCTGTCCCCAGGTATTCGGTTGACGCTGTGGAGATGATTCACGAGAACAAATGGATCCTCAAAGAATTCCCCGGTCTTGTGGACAGCCGCAATGAGAAGGTTAGTTCCTTTTAACCCTTCAAGCCCCAGCCATTTTTGTGCACTCCCTAACCCCAGTCCCAGCCAATACAGCCGTATTTCAGAAAAAGAGACATGCATTCTATAAAGTGATGTAGTATCTTTGTAGTGAGGTTTAGATAACAATATATAACATAACAATGCGTATCTCCATTTTTTTAAACAGTGAATATGTGACTTCTTCTTAAGCTCACTCTTTTGTTACGAACTGTTTTCACGGTTGTTAGAAATTGAGATACAACAAGAAAGCACTGGGGTCACGATCATCATTTCCTTTCTCACCCTGGATCAGGATATAGGCCACGTACAAACACTTAATTTCCACCTTTCCCTATCCTGGGCGAGTTGCTTGATGTCACTCCACGTCTTCCCACTTTTCTGTACATCCATTCTCCTGGTTCCTCGTGGTCTTCATCTTGATCTTTTACCCTCCTGTGGGTTCCAATCTTACGGCGCTTGCTACTCAAATTATAAGCTATATAAGTGCTGAAGATTAGAGGCATTTACTGAGGAGTAACATACTACGAAAAGAAGGAAAAAAGAAAAGGTAAATTTAAGAGAGTACGAAACTGCCTTTCAAAATATAAAAAAATCAAAATTTTAGGTTTAGTACATAACATTATTATGAATAGCTGGCTGATGGTACTTGTACTTTATATGTGAGACATCGTGGTGAAATCAGGCACTCGTTAAAATAATGAAATTGAAGAAAACAGCATTTTTCTAGATCTACCGGTTTGGCAATTTTGATCAAATTTTTTTTTTTTTGCCTCAACACGTTTTGTGTCTATATAAAAAGAAATTTATGGCTTTTAAAAAAAATTGAAAAGCGTTGATTAAAGGCGCAAAAAAGGTAAATTTTCATTTCCCAAGGACTCTCAAGTTACGGAAATTGCCAAACTTTGATTGCCATTTACTCGATAAATCTACCTCCGAAATCAGGAGACCCCCCACTTTCTTTAATCAGAAATATCTCGACTTCTATTCAAGTTAGATGGGTATTTTTTCATCGAACACAAGAGAAATAAATAAGCTTTTAAGATGAATCCATTTATTCAGCATGCCCAAAAATTGATGAGCGCCTGATTCAACCGTGTTCAGACACCTAGTAATTAGTTAGCTGCTGGCTGTCATTTATTCTCTCACCTTGTCTATCTATTTCACAAGTTTCCAAGGAACACTTTCCCCTGTTTGGATTGGATTTGTTATAGAATTACATGTACTTACTGTTCTGTCTTGTTTTGTGTGTTCGTCAGTGTACCTGACCTTTGTAGCCTCAGCATTGCTGTAAACGGCCGAGACAAATTTCTCCCCGAGAGATGGATAAGGATAGACAGACAATTTGTTACAATGAGTTACTTCTCGCATTCCACAAATGGAGATATTTGCCGAAAATCGACACTAGGGTCAAATTTGTAGATTTTTCTATTGATGCCATCCTTTAGTATAACCTGTCTTTTATTATTTCATACTTATAAATTGTAAAAACTTCAGCTACAAGTGTGATGTATCTATTTCCTTAAGGCTTGAATCCGAGAAGTTAACTCTTTTTGTCGGCACGCTTCACATTTGATTGTCAGATTCATTGTGATTGTGATTCGGATATTGATTGTGAGTATGATTGTGATGGTGATAGTGATGCTGATAATGATGATTGTGATGGTGATTGTGATTGTGTTTGTGATGATGATTGTGATTGTGATGATGATTGTGATTGTGATAATTGTGAGTGTGATGATGATTGTAATGGTAATTGTGATTGTGATGATAATGATGATGATGCTGATGATGATTGTGAGGATGATTGTGATTGTGATTGTGATGGTGATTGTGAAGATGATGGTGAATGTGTTTGTGATGGTAATTGTGATTGTGATAATGATTGTGATCGTGATTATTGTGATTGTGACTTGGTGGTTCCCAGGTAGCGGGCGCCATGCAGCGGTCCACCAGCCTCAGCTCAGCCAATGCCCTAGCCTCGACACTCAAGCACTGGTGCCGCGGCTCCCCGTCCGGACAGATGTTTTCCCTCGGAGTCTACTCTGAAGGTCTTCACTTAACCTTAGACTTACTGTGGGTGGTTGGCAGGTGCTCTGGTGTGGTTGGAAAACCCCCCCACAAAAAACAATGATTGAAAAAGAGTCTATTTCTCGAAATTGATGTGAAGGAAAAAAAGAAGTTTTGTCCGCTTACAGCAGTACAATGCTGTAGTGTCCCATTTAACATTTTGCGAACTAGTTGAATTTACAGGTTTCTTTTGAAATTGTAAACATGGTGAAATGGTGTTGATTTGAGGCCCTTATGAAGGCTGTTAGTTTGTTTAAGAGGCGGGACCACCCAGTTTAACCCTTACAGCCCCAGCCATTTTGTACACTTTGTAACCCCAGTCCCAGCCAATACAGCTGCAATATTTCAGAAAAAGAGGCATGCATTCTAAAAAGTGATGTAGTATTTTTGTAATGAGGTTTAGATAATAACAAATAAAAATGTTTTTAGATAAATGAACAAATATTCTGAAAATTAAAGTTTGATTAAGTTTGCTAATTTGGAAAAATGCGCAAATTCGGTACGCCCAGAAACTGAGAATATTCGCTCTTGGGATGGTGGGAGGTACAAGCGCTGCTGAAAATATACGCGCATGGGGCTGGAAGTGTTAATGTTCTTCTCCGAAATGACCATACCAAAAGTGGGAAATTTGTGTAATGTGCCTTTCCCGAGGACACAACGTGGGACTGAGCCTATACTCGAACCCCTGAACGGGTCCGGTAGCCTAACCACTTCTTTTAAAATTTTGAAAATTGAGAATTGCGTTGTGAGGCATCATGGTGAAATCAGACACTCGTCGAAATGATGAAATCGAAGAAACCGACTTTTTTCCGCATGTTTTACAATTTTTATAAAATATCCTTGATATAATTTTTTATTTTCTGTACTCCTATTATTTCCATTAAAAAAACACATTTCTATGTGGATATTACAGAAAACCGGTGATTAAAGGCACAAAAAATGTAAATTTTCAGTTTCCAAGGACTCTCATTCTATTGAAGTCAAATAACTCTGGCGATCATTTTCTCACTGATTTTTTCCTCTGAAATCAGGCGAACTCCACCTCCTTCAATCACAAATATCTCGACTTCTATTCATGACCGATAGATATTTTATTCATCCAGAACCATGGCAAATAGGCAGGCTTTAAGATGATACCAATATCTCCATTTGCCCGGGAATTGACGAGCGCCTGATTCCAGTGTCGCGGCACCATTGATAAGTAAATCTGTCAGTTGATAGAATCATGAAATATCAGGTAATCAGTCTATCCATCAGTAGGCCAGTAAGTCAATTATGCAATCCATCCATCTATCCATGTGTCCATCCAAGTATCAATCCATGCATCAACCCATGAATCAATCCATGCATAAATCCATCCATCAATCCGTCCATCAATACGTGTGTATATCAATCCATACATCAATCCATCCCCCATTCCATACAGCAATCCATCTATCATCCCATCAATCCATCCATCATTCAATCAATTAATCCATCCATCCATCTGTCACCAGGATGGTACGGTGTCCCCCGCGGTCTGTTTTTCTCCTTCTCCGCGACCATGGACCAATCCATCCATTAATCCATCAATCCATGCCTTCCATCAATCAATCCATTAATCCATCCATCCGTCCATCACCAGGATGGTACGGCGTCCCCCGTGGTCTGTTCTTCTCCTTCCCTGTGACCATGGACCCCAAGGGCTACTGGCACGTGGTCCAGGACAGCGAGCTCACCCCAGAGGTCAAGGAGGGCATTGTCAAGGCTGTGGAGGTGAGACCTCTACTGTGTGAAGCATCGTGGTCAAATCAGGCGCTCGCCAAAATAACGAAATCCGAGAAATCTGCATTTTTTTCGGCCTGTTTGGGAATTTTTATCATATTTTTGTTTTTTGGCTCAACACCTTTCCTGCTCTTTAAAGAGAACATTTCTTTTTGTGTGGATTTTGCTGAAAAATGTTGATTCAAGGCATAAAAGATGGAAATTTTTAGTTTCCATGGGCTGTCTAGCTAAGGAAATAACTCATCTTTAGCAGTCATTTTCTCGCTAATCTTACCTCTGAAACCAGGCGACCCCCTACCTCCTTTAATCGCCAATATCTTGACTTGTATGTGAGATAAATGAAGTTTTTAATTTTTTCATCGAAAGCTAGGAAAATGGACAGGCTTTAAGATGATTCCAATAACTCTGCATGCGCCAAAATTGACGAGTGCCTGTTTCCACCGCATCCTGACACATTATGTGAAGCATGCTGACAAAATGAGTCACTTTTCGGATTCAAGCCTTAAGGAAATAGATAGGCCCTACCTCATGCTTGTAGGTGAAATTTTTACTATTTCAAAGTATGAAATAATAAAAGACAGGTTACAGTTAAAGAATGGCATCAATAGAAAATCTACAAATTTGACCCTAATGTCTATTTTTGGACAATATCTTCCTTTGTGAGGCATCGTTGAGAAATCAGGCGCTCATCAAAATAAAAAAATTGGAGAAACAGGCATTTTGCCACTAGTTTCACAATTTTAATCAAATTTGTTGTTTTTTGTTCAACCTTTTTATGTTCAAATAAAAACACACTTCTATATGTGAATTGTATTGAAAAGCGTTGATTTAAAGCTCAAAATAGGCAATTTTCAATTTTCAAGTACTCTTTAGCTATTGAAGTTACCAAACTTTGTGGGCCATTTTCTCATTATATTTACTGCTGAAACCAAGTGGACTTGCCTCTTTCAATCACAAATATCTTCACTTCTGCTCTAGATAGATGGGTAGGCCTATTTATTTCATCAATCGCAAGATAAGTGAACAAGCTTTAAAAGATGATACCAATAACTCCACAAAAATTGACGAGCGCCTGATTCCACCGCGTCGTGACACATTTGTAGATTGCGAGAGGTAACTTCTTTTGTCTGCTCTCTTTTTCTTTTTTCTTCTCTTTTTTCATCTTCTTTCGCTGTTAAGGGTCGAGGGGAGATGCAGATTTCCCATTGTAGACCAGCTCCGCCGCCCTTTCGGTTGTGATGTTATGTTTTCTTAGGGTTTCCTTGACACCCTCGATCCACCTTTTGCGCGGCCTTCCTTTTCCTTTATAGCCTGAGTGCTTGGTGTTGTAGGCTCTCGAGGCTGGCTGGTCAGGTGACATGCGTAACAGGTGTCCAAATCAGTTTATCCTCTGTCTTTCTATGTAAGGCAGACAGGACTCGGTGCCGATAGCTGCTCTTACTATTTTGTCAGCACGCCTCTCATATTGTTTACGTCGCTACACGCTGGAACGAGGCGCTCCTAAAATTTTGGGCATAATAATAGACCTAATATAGAGTTATTGGTATTATCTTAAAGCTTATTCATTTGCCTTAAATTGCTTGTGTTGAAAAGAAAAAAAAATGTACCCATCTACGTTGAATAGAAGTCTAGAAATCTAGAAGTTTATGGTTGAAGGAGATGGGGTACGTTTGCCTGGCCTCAGTGGTAAAATTAGCGCTATAATGACTGCAAAAGTTTGGTGACTTCTATAAAGCCTGAGCAGTCCTTGAAAACTGCAAAAATCAATAATTTTTATGCCTTTGAAAATTTTTATTTTGTTTGCCTTACTTTAATCAACATTTTTCAGTAAAATCCACACAGAAATGTGTTTTTAAATAGATATAAAAGTCATTGAGCTGTAAAAAAAAAATTTGAAAAAAAAAATTGCCAAATTCCCTCAAAAAACATGCCAGTTTCTTGGATTTCATTATTTTGATGAATGCCTGACATCACCACGATGCCTCACAAATGTCACAGGTGAATGTTTCCTGGGAAAGCTGAAAGCATTCCAGAGTGTTCTAGTATTCTAGTCTGCTGAGGTAATTCTAATAGTTGTCATGAAGCATAAGAGCATTCGGTAGAGCAATAAATGTGCAATTATTATTATTATTTTTATGATGATGATGATGATGATGATGATGATGATGATGATGATGATGATGATGATGATGATTATTATTAATATTATCATTATTATTATTGTTATTATTATTATTATTATTATAGTAATTATTATTATTATTATTATTATTATTATTATTATTATTATAGGAATTATTATTAATATTATTATTACTATGATTTTTATTATTATAATGGTTATTGTTATTGTTATTATTATTGCTATTGTTATTATTATTAGACCTATTGTTATTATTGTAATTATTATTATCATCATTATGATTTTTATTAATATTATTACTATCATTATTATAATAAATTGTTAGATGTACTGTGTGAAAAAACTTCCCTGTGTTTGGAAGAAGACTTGATATTGATTCAATGCCTCAGTTGTTTTTATTTTATTTTATTTTTTGTTTGTTTCTGTTTTCAGGATCTGGTGAGAGAGGAGAAAATCTTCACCGGAGAAGTCAAAGGTCAGGCAAAGGGAATAGGGATGAAGAAAAGAAAGCAAAAGAAAACTTAAGATGATGATGAAGAAGAAGAAAAGGACTGAATGAAAAAAAAAAAAAAGACGAGGGCTAATTGGCTAATTGTGAAAATTCTGAAGGGATAAAAGAAGAAGAAGACTGAAGATGATTATGACTCCATTGCAAAAAGAATTGAATGGAACTCCCCCCTCCAAAAAAACACACCAAAAAAAAACAAAAACAAATCCAAAACAATAAATAAAATAAAAACACAAAAAAAACCCAACGACAACAAACATCAATATTTTCTGACAACACAAGGAAAATCGGAAGAGAAGATTGATGGTTGTGAAAACCCTGAAGGAAAAGGATAACCTGTAGGCCTAAAGAAACACCCTCTGATGATAATGAAAGCACGGAAGCAAAGAAAGGAAAAGAATTAACGATAATAAAGACGTTCAAGAAAGGAAGAAACCAGAGAAGGTGATTGATTATGAAAATAGTGATGAAACAGAATGGACTGAAGAGAAAACTCCTTTATCTGTCCCCGGGGTTTTATTCACCCCGCTTAATTTAGCAAAATTTGAATATTTTTTGCATAATTTCTGATTATTTTCCGTTATCCTTTTTTGTTAAAATTAACTGAATCGCATAATTTCACATTTTTAGGCTCATTTTGCATAATTTCATAATTTTTCCAGCCTAAAACAACGGGGACAGCTTTATGCTTTTGTGATGGCTCCTATAAAAGTTCAGTTCTTGAGGAAATGTTATTAAAAATAAAAAATGTGTCCCTCTATTTCTGTAGTGGATCCTGAGAAGTTATCCATCTCTATTTATGTTCCTGTCAATAGTCAATAGACGGACTGTGGAGTTTGTGTCACCACGCTACGGACGTGGAATCAGGAGCTCGTCAATTGTTGTGCATGTAGAGTTATTGGTGTCATCTTAAAGCTTGTTCACTTGTCTTTATGTAGATGAAAAAATATCCATTTATCTTGAATACAAGTCGAGATATTTGCGAAAGAAGGAGGTGGGGGTCACCTGTTTTCAGAGGTAAAATTAGTGAGAAAATGGCCGCCAAAGAGTAGTTATTTCCTTAGCTTAAGAGTCCTGGGTAACTGAAAATTTACATTTTTGAGCCTTTAATCAACGCTTTCCAGAAAAATCCACAAAGAAATGAGTTCTTTAATGGGCATGAAAGGTGTTGGGCCAAAAAACAAAAATTTGATAAAAATTCACAAACCTGCGGATAAATGCAAGTTTCTTCACTTTGATTATTTTGACGAGACCCTGGTTTCACCTCGCTGCCTCACAAATGATTACTTTATTTAAATTTGTCCTTCCATTTCTGTACTGGATCCTGAGAATTTAGCCATCTCTGTTTGTGTTCCTTTCTATAGACGGACTGTGAGGTTTGTGTCTCCATGCTGTGGGAGAAATTAGGCGCTCGTCAAAATAATGAAATCGAAGAAAACAGCAGTTTATTCTCCCTGCTTAGCAATTTTTATCAAATTTTTGTTTTTGGGCTCAACGCCTTTTATGTCCATTTACAAACACATTCCTTTGAGGATTTTACTGAAAACGTTGATTAAATGGACAAAAAATATAAATTTACACTTTCCAGCTTTGGAATTTACCCAGCTTTGGCGGCCATTTTCTCACTTATTTTTTTACCTCTTAAACCAGGTGACCCCCTCCTCCTTCAATCCAAAATATCTCCACTTCTATTGAAGATGGAAGGGTAATTTTTTCATTGAAAGCAAGACAAACGAGCAAGCTGTACGATGATACCAATAACTCAATATGCCCAAAAGTTGACGAGAGCCTGATTCCACCACGTTGCCTCACAATTGTTGGGCATATGGAGTCATATTATCTTGGTCCATTTATGTGGAACAGATTATCCATGGAACTAAGACAAACAAGAACACTTGATAGCTTTTAAAGACATCTCAAGCATTTTCTGTTCCTACAGGCCTATCCTTCATAAGATTTTAGCGTTATTTTTTAAAATGATAGTGTTCTGTGCCTATGTCTGGATGAAAATAGTCCGTATGTGTGTGTGTATGTGTGTGTGTGTGTATGTATGTGTGTGTGTGTGTGTGTGTGTGTGTGTGTGTGTGTGTGTGTGTGTGTGTGCTTAAATATATATTGCTTGAGAATAAAGGAAGTAGTAAGAAAAGTTTTAAAAATGGATATTCCAATGTAAAGCGCATTGAGCTACTTTTTGGGAAATGTGCTATATAAATGTTATATATTATTATTATTATTATTATTTGGATCATCTTAAAAGCTTGTTCATTTTTCCTGCTCTTGATGACAAAATACTCATGCTATCTTAATAGTAGTCGAGAAATCTGGAGTTGAAGGAGGTGGCTGGTTGGCTAGTGTCAGCTGAGGTAAAATTGTGAGGCAGCGTTGTGGAATAGGGTCTCGTCAATTTTTGGACATGTAGAGTTATTGGTATCATCTTAAAGCGTATTCACTTGTCTTTATTTGGATGAATATAATACATTTATCTTGAATACAAGTCGAGATATTTGCGAAAAAAGAAGGTGGGGGTCATCTGTTTTCAGATGTAAAATTAGTGAAAAAATGGCCGCCAAAGATTTGTTATTCCCTTAGCTTAAGAGTCCATGGTAACTGAAAATTTACATTTTTGAGACT
This sequence comes from Aplysia californica, assembly GCF_000002075.1. Lineage (NCBI taxonomy): Eukaryota > Metazoa > Mollusca > Gastropoda > Aplysiida > Aplysiidae > Aplysia > Aplysia californica. Next base: position 41,675 of record NW_004798186.1, read on the forward strand.
TTACTCAACGTTTTTTGGAAAAATCCCCACAGAAAATGAGTTCTTTAATGGGCATGAAAGGTGTTGAGCCAAAAAACAAAAAAAATGTTTAAAATTCACAAACCCTAAAAATAATGCAAGTTTCTTCACTTTGATTATTTTGACGAGAGCCTGATTCCACCACGTTGCCTCACATATTTTCTTTGTCTTTGATCCCTGTAAAAATGCACACAAAAAGGTGTATTTAAATGGACTTTAAACATGTTGAGCCTAAAAGGGAAAAAAAATTGATAAAAATTGCTGTTGTTCAAAAGAATTTGTGTTTCTTCGATTTCGTAATTCTATCGAGAGCCTAATTTCATGACAGTGTAGGGTGTCTTGAGTTTTTGTCTGGTTTTTTTATTTTGCCTTTTCAAAATCTGTTTTTGAGGAGAAGGAAAAAATACACTTACAAATGACGATGTTGGAATCTTTTCGTTGTTGCCAGTGTTCAGGACTGGGTGTTTGGTAGGTGCTCTAGTGCGATGTACGTGCTCTAGTGCGATGTACGTGCTTTTTTTGCTTGTTTTCTGAGCTACTGAAGTACTGGCAAGGTGTGATTGTAACGCGTTGTTGTCGGGTCAAGTTGAAGGAAATTTTGACTCCATTATCGAGATGTTCCTAAGAATGTGGAGAAAAGGAAAAGTATGAATCAGTTTGGGAAGTTGATTTCGGTTTAAGAAAATCATTTGTTTAACCCTATCCGTACGCCCTGGGGTCATCTTGTACCCCCGGGGTTGTATTCTACAAAATTTAGAATACTTCTAGTACGAAGATCTCCTTGAAGGTTTCATTATTTCTTTAAAAAATCATTTTGACAGACTGCTTTGCAAAGCGTACGAATCGGATTAACGAGCAAATTCTTTCTTTGGAAAGAGGTGGCCCAGAGTTCCCCATGTCGTATGGATATGATATTAAAACGCGACGTACGGATAAGGTTAAAGATGTTCAAAGTTTTTTTGTTCTTTGTGGGCTCTGTTTTAGTCACTCATCATATTGTCCGTAATGTTTTTAAGTTGAAATTCCTGAGGATTATTTATTTTTATTCTTTTAGCAAAGCGTTTTGGTTCTGGTTTCGCAATTCAAAATTTCAAATGGTTTAAAAAAGATGTTTTTACTGTTCAGTTGTTTACCTTCCTTTAGGGCTCGATCATAACTATGCTGCTCTTTCTATCCTCATTTGAAAGAAAGTCTGTTCCCTTTTTTTTAATGTTCAGTTCTTCAAGGTATTTAAAAGTTTGTAGGTTTCTCTGAGATCACATTAGATTTATCTATAGTATTAAGCCTATCATTTGCTTTCCTTTTGAAGGTTTTTAAAATTCATCATATTATGCTTTTAAAGAGAAGCTTCTTTTATTCTTTGTTTTTGTTATTTTTGAGGGATTTTTGAGGGTTTTTAAAATTCATTATTTTTC
>NW_004798186.1:44578-46434 GCF_000002075.1 Aplysia californica
ATATATATATAATTATTTTTTTAAAATGGGATTCAAAAGTTCGTATTGTAATAGCCAAAATGTTTGTATGCTATATTTGTGAAGACAAAAACTTAAAAAATATTTCTACAGTATAACACAGATAGAGGTCGAACACAGAAGACCCTGAATTTTGCATCTGTGAAAATGTGCTTGTGGTCACATTTTTTTTTTGTCCTTTATCTTTGTAAGATATGCCTCAAATTACAGATCCCTCGAACTACCGGGGCCGGTCCAGACAAATTCGAGCAATCTTTGTTATACTGAATATTTGTGAAGTGTGCTACCAAAATGAGTTATTTCTCGCATTCGCATTCCACAAATGGAGATATTGGCCAAAAATCGACGCTAGGATCAACTTTGTTGATTTTTCTATTGATGCCATATCCTTTAAGTATAACATGCCTTTTATTAGTTTATACTTATAAAAATTGTAAAAACTTGCAGCTATAAAAATGTGATGTATCTTTTTCCTTATATCTTGAATCCGAGAAGTTAACTCATTTTGTCAGCACACTTCACATTTGTTATTAGTAAAACTTTACAACTATATTGGTTAGATAGTCTTGTGTCTATGACACTGTGTGCAGAGTCTCTGGATCTCTTCATCAATACCTTTCACCCCTGGCAGGGTATAGGCCACATACAAGCTCCTTCCATTTATCTCTGTCCTTGGCCGTCCCTCCAAGCTCGTTCCAAGAGAGCTTCATCTCTCCTCGTGTCCCTTTCCACATATCTCTTCCATGTTTCCCGTGGCCTGCCCCTGCCTCGTTCTCCCTGTGGGTTCCACTGCAGCGACTGTCTTGTTATGTTTCCGCTAAGCTTTCTGAAGGACTGGATCTCTTGCTTGATGTCAATTGTGTCGATGCGGGCAATAACACGATACAGCGTAACATAGATAGCTCGAGTTCGTCCCGACCGGCCTCGGTAGTACGGGGGATCCGTAGTTCGAGGGATATCTTACAAAGATAAAGAAGAAAAAAAAATGGGACCGCAAGCACAGTCAATGGATGCGTGATTTCGAGTCGTCTGTGTTTGACATATCCGTGTTATACTGTATATCTTTTAATTTGTGACCTTAGAATTTAGAACAGTAAGGTCCTGTCTTTAATTTGAACCCTAAAATGACAAAGCCATCATATAGCTTCGAAATGCCGAAATAAATGTCTTGTCAGACTAACAACAGGAGGATGAAGAAGGAAAATTTCATTCTGGCAAAGCAGAGGATGAATAAATAAAAGACCATTAGTATAGAATATAATATTAAATTAACTTTGCAAAGGAAATGGACTGTGGATGCATACAGAATCCAAATCTTGCTTTGTAAGAGGGCTCACTGTTGGGGTATTTGACCTCTGCTCAGGTCTGCTATGTAGACACCCCAGGCATATAAATTTTGTTCTTCAATTGGGCGAAGTGGCTCGGACCATAGAGCCCACACTTGACTGCACAGTTTTTGAGAGAGAGACCATCAGCCATCACACACACACACACACACACACACACGTACACACATACACACACACACATACAAAATGTATATATATATATATACATGTATTATTATATATGAGGTCCCTTTTGGTTGCTGATTACTGATTACTGATTACTTTGTGCTTGTTTTCTCATTTAATTTAATGTTCGTTTCGTGGACTTTGAAAGCACGAATTATGTCAAAATAAAATCAGGATATTGTTGATGGTCTGTTTGCCTGTTTGTTGATTGTTTGTTTGTTGATTGTCTGTTTGTTGATTGTCTGTTTGTTGGGGATGTGTCAGTGTCTGGTTTTTGTTTGCCCTATCCGTACATCGTGTTTAACTGCCGTATCCGTACGACGT
>NW_004798186.1:48889-54522 GCF_000002075.1 Aplysia californica
GGAGGCAGAAAGTGGAAATGAAAGCAGACAACAGAACATTGCTAAAGAGCAGGAAAGGAGGTGAAAGGAGACAATTTGTTCGAACCCAGGACCTTTGAATGACAGATGAACACCTTAAACGTTAGGTCACGTTAGCCCCCTCAAACTAGAGAATCTTTGAGTGCACTGTGTCCTCGGTACCGGGCTATAAATAGTCAAAAGATGAAAGAACGCAAATGGGAATAAGAAATAAAGAGATTTTTAAAAATAGTAATAATAATAATAAATTGAAATAAATAGTAAAATTGTACATTATGCTGATAATTGAACCAGGTGGTTTGCGGGTAAACTTGGCTATTTTTGAGGCACTAATTACGGTTAATAATAATTTATGATGGTATTAGATACGTTTTCACCCGATCTTAAACTTATAACTTGCTCTCTATTTCAACTAACGACTTTTCGAGACACGGACTACAAACGGTTGGTTGATTTCTGGCTTGGTGGACACGCGGGCGAAAGCAAAATCTGCAGGATCGCCGGGTGTTCTTTTTGTGTGGCTGGAAGGGAAAAATGTGTCACGACGTGGTGGAATCAGCCGCTCGTCAGTTTTTAGGCATATGTGAGGCAGCGTGGTGGAATCAGGCTCTCGTCAAAATAATGAAATCGAAGAAAACAGCAGTTTTCTCCCTGCTTAATAATTTTTATCAAATTTTTGTTTTTTGGTTCAACACCTTTTATGTCCATTTACAAACACACTCCTTTGAGGATTTCACCGAAAACGTTAATTAAAGGCACAAAAATATAGATTCACGGTTTCCATGGACTCTCAAGCTTTGGAATTTACCATACTTTGGCGGCCATTTTCTCGCTAATTTTACCTCTTAAACCAGGTGACCCCCACCTCCCTCAATCCAAAATATCTCCACTTCTATTGAAGATGGATGGGTAATTTTTTTCATTGAAAGCACGACAAATGAACAAGCTTTAAGATGATACCAATAACTCAATACGCCCAAAAATTGACGAGAGCCTGATTCCACCACGCTGCCTCACATATAATGAAGTTATTGGTATCAACTTAAAGCTTTTTCATTTGTATTGCTTTTGATGAAGGAAATATCCATCTGTCTTGAATAAAAGTCGAGATTTTTGTGATTGAGGGAAGTGGGGGAGGGGGGGGGGGAGTGACTCACTGGTTTCAGAGGTCAAACTTAGCGAAGAAATGACCGCCAAAGTTTGGTAACTTCCATTGCTTGAGGATCGTTAGAAATAGAAAATTTGCAGTTTATGTGCCTTTAATCAACGTTTTTCAGAAAAAATCCAAAACTGAAAAGTGTTTTTAATTAGACGTTCAAAGTGTAGAGCTAAAGAATAAACAATCAATAAAAATTGCCAAACTAGTTGAAGTTTGCCGGTTTCTCAGATTTCATTATTTTGACGAGCGCCTGATTTCATCACGATGTCTTACAAATAATTATCTTGAGGCGCGATGACAAAATGAGTTACTTCTCGTACACAGCAGTATTAATAATTGTGAGGTGTGGTGACACAATGTGTTACTTTTTGTACGCAGCAGTATTATTAGTATTAATAATTTTGAGGTGTGGTGACAAAATGTGTTACTTCTCGTACGCAGCAGTATTAATAATTGTGAGGTGTGGTGACACAATGTGTTACTTTTCGTACGCAGCAGTATTAATAATTGTGAGGTGTGGTGACAAAATGAGTTACTTCTCGTACACAGCAGTATTAATAATTGTGAGGTGTGGTGACAAAATGTGTTACTTCTCGTACACAGCAGTATTAATAATTGTGAGGTGTGGTGACAAAATGTGTTACTTCTCGTACACAGCAGTATTAATAATTGTGAGGTGTGGTGACACAATGTGTTACTTTTCGTACGCAGCAGTATTAATAATTGTGAGGTGTGGTGACACAATGTGTTACTTCTCGTACGCAGCAGTATTATTAGTATTAATAATTGTGAGGTGTGGTGACACAATGTGTTACTTCTCGTACACAGCAGTATTAATAATTGTGAGGTGTGGTGACAAAATGTGTTACTTCTCGTACACAGCAGTATTAATAATTGTGAGGTGTGGTGACAAAATGTGTTACTTCTCGTACACAGCAGTATTAATAATTGTGAGGTGTGGTGACAAAATGTGTTACTTCTCGTACACAGCAGTATTGATAATAAATTCTGAGGTGTGGTGACAAAATGTGTTACTTCTCGTAGACAGCAGTATTGATAATAAATTCTGAGGTGTGGTGACAAAATGTGTTACTTCTCGCAATCCACAAATAAATCGAGACAATGTTAAAAAAACCGACATTATAGGGTCAAAATTCTAGATTTTCTATGGATGCCATATTCTTTAACTGTAACCTGTATTTGATTATTCCATACGTATTCACCTTCTAACGTGAGGTATATCTATTTTCCTTAGGGCTTGAATCAGAGAAGTAAGTCATTTTGTCAGCACGCTTCACTGTTTTCTTTCGATTTACCACTCGGTTTTCGGATTAACCGTGTTGGGTTAAAACGGACTGCTCAGAATCATGTTACTGGTCATGTTTAGAACCATTTCCGGGGGCTCGCTCAATGACCCATCGGCTATGACGTCATGGACGGGCATATCAGCGCTACTAACTGTCTAGGTCTACAGGATCTTTTTTGAGTCACGATTCTTTTTTCTTTTTTTGCGGTGTTCTCAATCGCCTTAGAACAGTAATTCTCTCTGGTTTTGGTTTCATGTGTCCTCTATAGGGTGTATCGAGTGTCTTTCTACACATTGCAGTATTTGGTTTTTATGAATTTTGTCCTCTAGATCTATGTCTTTCTAGAAAATGCTGCGTTTGGTTTATTTGTCTTATAAATCTAATGTCCTTCTAAACATTGCAGTATTTGGTTTTTATGAATTTAGTCCTCTAGGTCTAGAATCTAGATCTAGTGGTTGGGCTACCGGATTCGTGGTCGTGAGATTGGCGTTTCGTGGGTTCGAGCTTCAGCTCGGTCTGACGTTGTGTCCTTGGGAAAGACACTTTACACGAACTTCCCACTTGGCTTGGTCGTATCGGAGACGTCGGTTAAACTAGGAAGTCCCGCCCCTTAATAACCTAAGAGTGTTGATAGGGGTGTTAAACCCATACCATTTCACCATTTTAAAAATCTAGATCTATGTCCTTCTAGACAAGGCATAATTTCCTTTCATTTGTCCTCTAAATCCAATGTCCTTCTAAACACTGCCGTACCCCCTGACTGAAGTGTCTTTAGGCCATTCCCAAAGGGCGGACATTAACCTGTTCTTTTGTAGAATTGTAATTGTAAATGGGCTGATTCATCAATGTCATGCTCATAACTGTGTCTGAACTGCCACAGGGAACTGCTGTTTTTTCTTTTCTAATCCTAATTATCGTCATTTTTCCTCTATTTCTTTTTTATGTTTATCGCACTCTTGTGACCCGCTATTTCCGGGGTGTATTGATAGTCGAAGCAGACTTTGTGCTGTTGAGGCTAGAGAGGTGAGCAGAGTAAGCCTGATTCCCTGTAAGGACTTCTCTGTTGACATCCACCCCTTTGCGCTCATATATGACCTTATGCAGTTGTGAGCGCCGCAAAACATCTACTAAAACTTAAAGAAAAAAAAAGTGCTGTATTTGGTTTTTATTAATTTTGTCCTCTAGATCTATGTAATTCTAGACAATGCAGCAATTACCATTTATATTTTCCTCTAGATCTAATGTCCTTCTAAATAATGCAACATTTGGTTCTTTTTTGTCCTTTACATCTAATGTCCTTCTAGAAAATGCAACATTTGGTTCTTTTTTGTCCTTTAGATCTAATGTCCTTCTAGAAAATGCGGCATTATTTTATTTTTATTGGCCTCTTTATCTAATGTCCTTCTAGATAATGTAACATTTGGTCTATTCGTCCTATAGATTTAATATTCTTCTCGACAATGTAGCATTTGGTTTATTTGTCCCCTAGACCTACTTGTAATGTCCTTCTAGCTAGACATTATTGCGGCATTTGGTTTATTTGTCCTTTAGATCTAATATCCTTCTAGATAATGAAACATTTGGTTTATTTGTCCTTTAGATCTAATGTCGTTCTAGACAATGCAGCATTGTTTTGGTTTTTATTTGTCCTCTACTTCTAATATCCTTCCAGACAATTCAGCATTTGGTCTCATCTATCCTTTAAATCTAAATTCCTTTTAGACAATGTAAAATTATTCGGGGGTTTTTTTGTCCTCTGGATCTACTGTCTTTCTTGGACAGTGCAGCATTATTTTGGTTTTTATTCGTCCTTTAAATCTAAAGTCCTTGAGACAATGCACCATTAATTGGTCTCATCTATCCTTTAAATCTAAATTCCTTTTAGACAATGCAGAATTATTCGGGTTTTTAATTGTCCTTTAAATCTAAAGTCCTTGAGACAATGCACCATGAATTGGTCTCATCTATCCTTTAAATCTAAATTCCTTTTAGACAATGCAGAATTATTCGGGTTTTTAATTGTCCCTTAAATCTGAAGTCCTTAAGACAATGCACCATTAATTGGTCTCATCTATCCTTTAAATCTAAATTCCTTTTAGACAATGCAGAATTATTCGGGTTTTTAATTGTCCTTTAAATCTAAAGTCCTTGAGACAATGCACCATTGATTGGCCTCATCTATCCTTTAAATCTGTGTCCTATTTGATATAGCGACTCGTGAGTACTCTGAGTGGCGGTTTTGTAGTGTCTTTTACTTTTGTTTAAATGTTTTGAATGTGTGGGTTTTTGGGGTTTTTTTTGGGTGTGTTTTGTTTGTGTGTTTGTTTTGTTTGCATGCTTTGCATGCGTATTTTGCTGGTATGTTTTGTTTGTATGTTTTGTTTTTGTGTTTGTTTTGTTTGTGTATTTTGTTTTTGTGTTTGTTTTGATTGTGTGTTTGTTTTGTTTGTGTGCTTTGTTTGTGTGTTTTGTTTGTATATTTTGTTTGTGTGTTTTGTTTGTGTGTTTTGTTTGTATATTTTGTTTGTGTGTTTTGTTTGTATATTTTGTTTGTGTGTTTTGTTTGTGTGTTTTGTTTGTGTGTTTTGTTTGTGTGTTTTGTTTATGTGTTTTGTTTGAGTGTTCTGTTTGTGTGTTCTGTTTGTGTGTTCTGTTTGTGTGTTCTGTTTATCTCGCCTTTTTCGTGTCGTTTGGTGGACTTTCATGTTGTTCCGTTGTTCCTGGAGTCGGCACCGGATGGTATCGAGTTCAAACCTGATCTGGTCATGGGAGAGGCGGGAAATGAGAGAGAGAGAGAGAGAGAGAGAGAGAGAGAGAGAGATAGAGAGAGAGAGAGATAGAGAGATAGAGAGAGCGAGAGAGAGAGAGAGCGAGAGAGAGAAAGACAGACAGACAGACAGACAAACAGAGAGTCAGACACACATACACAGACACACGCACACGGACACACATACACAGACGGACACAAAGACAGACGCACAGACAGACATGCAAACAGATACAAAGACCCACTGACTAACAAAGAGGCGTAGAGAGAAAGAAAAAGACACGGAGACAGACAAAGAGACCCAGAGAGACAGAGAAAGACAAAGCCACGCAGAGAGAGAGAGAGAGAGAGAGAGAGAGAGAGAGAGAGAGAGAGAGAGAGA